>NC_134695.1:9559916-9649916 GCF_050947455.1 Rhinoderma darwinii | reverse complement strand
TAAGTATTGAGTTGCGTTTCTCTGATAAATCCTTTTGTGTTATAAAAAAAATGGTATAAAAAGAGTAAATTTCACCTCTACTTTGCTCTAAATTTCTGTGAAACACCTAAAGGGTTCATAAACTTTCTAAATGCTGTTGTGAATACTTTGAGGGGTCTAGAATTGGGTGTTTGATAGGGGTTTCTAATATATGGGCCCCTCAAAGCAACTTCAGAAATGAACTGGAACCTAAAAAAATAAATAAATGAGGCAATACTTCGCTTCTTACATTATACTGATAATGAGCCGTGCCCACTCCGAGATGACCCCAGTTTTGACCGTTTGTATAAACGGAGACCCCTATTAGACCGTTCCAGTGCCCGGTTTTCCCAAGCATACACCCCCGAGAAGTGTTTTTCTATTGATGAGTCCCTGGTACATTTTAAAGGGAGGGTTCAATTCCGCCAGTACCTGCCAGGTAAGAGGGCAAGGTATGGCGTGAAGATGTATAAGCTGTGCGAGAGTGCATCAGGGTATACCTACAGGTTTAGGATATATGAAGGAAAGGCCACCCCCAAACCAGACTGCATCCTGGACTACAATAGGTACATGGGAGGGATGGACTTGTCAAATCAAGTCCTGAAGCCCTACAGCGCCATGCGGTGTAGTATAAGAAGCTGGCCGGGCACATCATACAGATGGCTTTGTACAATGCGTATGTGCTACGTCGATGTGCAGGCCAGAGGGGAACTTTCCTGGAATTTCAAGATCTAATCTTTAGGGACCAGGAAGGGGGGGCGCATCGTACCAGGGCAACACTTTCCAGGAGAAGGTCCCCAAACCGGTGGAAAGGGAAAGAGTCAAAAGAGGTGCAGAGTCTGCTATAAGAGGGGGATAAGGAAGAACACAATATACCAATGTGACACGTGTCCCGAAAAACCAGGGCTCTGTATAAAAGATTGTTTTAAAATGTATCATACATCCCTTGATTTTCAATTTACCCTGATGCACTCCGCACAGCTTACCCCCCTCATCTTTCCCTTCTGAGCCCTGCCGTATGCCCAGGCAGCTGATAACAGCCACATGTAGGGTATTGTCGTACCCAGGAGAACCCACATTACAATTTAAGGGGTGTATATCTCCGGTGGCGCATGCTGGGCACACTATATTGGACACTGAAATGGCATATACATATATAAAATTGCAAATCTCACACTGCACCATCTGCTGCGCATTATCTTTTACACAGTACCTGTGGGGTCAAAATGCTCACTACACCTCTAGATGAATGTCTTAAGGGGTGTAGTTTTTAAAATGGGGTCACTTCTCGGGGGTTTCAACTGTACTGGTACCTCAGGGGCTTCTGCACACATGACTTAGCACCAGAAAAGCTCCAGTAGGCCAAATGGTGGTCCTTTCCTTCTGAGCCCTCCCATGGGCCCAAAGGGCAGTTTATCACCACAAATGGGGTATTGCCGCACTAAGGACAAATTGGGCAACAAAATGGGGTATGTTGTTCCCTGTGAAAATAAGAAAATTTGATCAAAAATGACATTTTATTGGAAAAAATATCATTTTTTTCATTTCACAGCCCAATTCAAATAGGTGCTGTGAAAAAACTGTGCGGTCAAAATGATAACAAAAACCATAAATGAATTCCTTGAGGGGTGTAATTTCCAAAATGGGGTCACTTCTGGTGGGTTTCCATTGTTTTGATACCTCAACGCCTCTTCAAACCTGGCATGCTGCCTAAAATATATTCTAATAAAAAAGAGGCCTCAAAATGCACTAGGTGCTTCTTTGCTTCTAGGGCTTGTGTTTTAGTCCACGAGCGCACTAGAGCCACATGTGGGACATTTCTAAAAACTGCAGAATCTGGACAATACATATTTAGTAGTGTTTCTCTGGTAAAACCTTCTCTGTTACTAAAAAAAAATTGAATAAAATTGAAATTCAGCAGAAAAAATGAAATTTGCAAATTTAATTTCCACTTTGCTTTAATTCCTGTGAAATGCCTGAAGGGTTAAAAAACTTTCTATATGCTGTTTTGAATACTTTGAGGGATCTAGTTTTTAAAATGGGGTGTTTTATGGGGGTTTCTAATACATAGGCCCCTCAAATCCACTTCAGAACTGAACTGGCACCTTCAAAAAAAGGCTTTTGAAATTTTCTTAAGAATATGAGAAATTTCTGTTTATGTTCTAAGCCTTGTAACGTCCAAGAAAAATAAAAGAATGTTCAAAAAACGATGCCAATCTAAAGTAGACATATGGGAAATGTGAACTAGTAACTATTTTGGGTGGTATAACCGTCTGTTTTTCAAGCAGATGCATTTAAATTCTGAAAAATGCTATTTTTGGTAAATTTTCTCTAAATTTTGCAATTTTTCACAAATAAAGACTGAATATATCGACCAAATTTTACCACGAACATGAAGCCCAAAGTGTCACGAGAAAACAATCTCAGAATCGCTTGGATAGGTTTAAGCATTCCGACGTTATTACCACATAAAGTGAAATATGTCAGATTTGAAAAATGGGCTCTGAGCCTTAAGGCCCAAACTAGGCTGCGTCCTTAAGGGGTTAAGGGCTTAACTCAGAATTCCCTAGTAGGATATACAAATATGGATTTCCTAAGCCAGACACCCCCTTTAAGCAAAATGCACCAGAATTATATTGCAAATTGAGCAAAAAACAAGGAGTACATGGTGTGTTTCAAAATAATGTTTTAAAAGTGGCACTTTGCGAATCATAAAACCGTCATTTATTTATTGATTTTAGTTTTGGAGCTTAAAAGTAAACATGCAGTAAAGTTAGGCCCTGTTCACACAGAGTTTTCTTTACACGTTTTTTGATGCGGAAAACGCGTCGGAAAACGGGCCAAAAACGTCCGAAAATGCCTCCCATTGAAAAAAACGCTTGTGGGAAAAAGAAGCGACATGCCCTATCTTCGGGCGTTTACGTCTCTGACCTCCTATTGAAATCAATGGGAGGCAGAGAAAGCGTATTTCGCAGGGTTTTTGAATGTGGCGCACAATGGGCAAAAGACAATTGGCGAAAAACGCAGCAAAAAAACGCGGCAAACGGCGTGCAGGCAGATCAAAATCTGCCTCAAAATTTCAAACGGAATTTTGAGGCAGAATTTTCTGCCTGCAAAAAACTCTGTGTGAAAAGGGCCTTAGAATGCAAATATTCTAATTGCTGATTTAGTGAACTATTAGGCTGGGTTCACACGACCTATTTTCAGACGTAATGCAGGCGTTTCCGTTTGAAAATTCCTCTCCCTGCACGCCGATTTTCGCGGAGTTTTTCGCCCGCGGCCATTGAGTGCCGTGGGCATAAAACAGCGCGAAATACGCTTTCTCTGCCTCCCATTGAAGTCAATGGGAGGTCAGAGGCGGAAGCGCCTGAAGATAGCGCATGTCGCTTCTTTCTCCCGCGAGGCAGTTTTACTGCTCGCAGGAAAAAGACGCCGACGCCTCCCATTGAAATCAATGGGAGGCATTTTCGGGCCGTTTTTGCCGAGTTTTGCGACGCGGTTTCCGCGTCAAAAAACTCGGCAAAATACCCCGTGTGAACATAGCCTAAGGACTAGCCTATTCTGGGCTTTCAGGAGTTACACATTTTCATGCTTTCCAAGAGCTATAACTTTTTAAATTTTTCGTCGAAAAAACTTTTTAACCTCTTAACGCCGAAGGACGGATATATCCGTCCTCTGCAGCTGCTAGTTCGCGCAGGAGGACGGATATATCCGTCCTGTGATGGCGCGGGTACTGAGACTGTACCCACGCGATCAGTGGCAGGAGCACGGCTGTTATACACAGCCTGGCTCCTGCTGCAACTGCGGGAATCGAAGCGCGCTCCGATTCCGACAGTTTAATAGTGACAGCGGCATCTAATGTGTTTGACAGAGGGAGGGAGCTCCCTCTGTCACCCCATCGGCGCCCCCGCAAACAAATCGCGGGTCACCGTCGGGTTTCCATGGCAGTGGGGGTCTAAACAAAGACCCCCAGGTCTGCCTTCAGCATCTGCCTGTTAGGCGATGCCGTAGGCATGACCTAACAGATTGCCTGTCAGTTTTACACTGACAGGCAATAATGCTTTGGTATACTAAGTATACCAAAGCATTATATATGCAATCGGCACATCGCATAGTGAAGTCCCATGGTGGGACTAAAAAAAAAAAATGTCAATCAGTTAAATGAAGTTGGTGAAAAAAAATAAATAATAATTACAGTGAAAATCAAATAAAACGACTTTTTTTGCCCAAAAAGTGGTTTTATTTAGTAAAAGTGTCAAAACAAATCACACATACACATATAAGGTATCCCCGCGATTGTAACAACTTGACCAATAAAATGAACACATTAATTAAACCGCCGGATGAACGGCGTCCAAAAAAAAACGCAAAAAACAACGGCAAAATTCTCTCTTTTCTCCCATTGCCCCCATAAAAAAATTAAATGAATCTATAAGTCCTATGTACCCCAAAATAGTACTAATGAAAACTACACATTGGCCCGCAAAAATCAAGCCCACATACGACCACATCGACGGAAAAATAAAAGCGTTACGGCTCTTGGAATGCGGCGATGCAAAAACAAGTAATTTTTTTCTAAAAGGCTTTTTATTGTGCAAACGTAGGAAAACATAAAAAACACTTACATATTTGGTATCCCCGTAATCGTGCCGACCAATAGAATAAAGTGAACATGTCATTTACGCTGCATAGTAAACGGCGTAAATTTGTAACGTGAAAATCAATGCTGGAATAGCTGCTTATTTTCAATTCTCTCCTAAAATAAAGTTAATAAAAGTTAATCGATATATTATAAGCATCTAAAAATGGTACAATTACAAAATACAACTCGTCCCGCAAAAACAAGCCCTTATACGGCTATATAGACGGAATACAAAAACAGTTACGACTCTTGGAATGCGACCATGAAAAAACAAAAAATAATCCTTGGTCATTAACGTGAAAAATGGCCCGGTCATTAAGGGGTTAAGAGCTTCCTTTTTGTAGGACGTATTGTAGTTTTTATTAGTACCGTTTTCAGGTACAAATAATTTATTGCTTAACTTTATTTAACCCTTTAATGACCATGCCTGTGTTGGCCTTAATGACCAAGGATTATTTTTTGTTTTTTCACTGTTGCTTTCAAAGAGTCATAACTTTTTTTATTTTGCAAACATAGTTGTGTAAGTGCTTGTTTTTTGCGAGACAAGTTTTTATTTTTTTTAATTGCACCATTTTTGGATGTATATAATATATTGATTAACTTTTATTAACTTCTTTTAAGAGAGAATTAAAAATAAATTTTTTAAAACTTTTCCAGCATTGTTTTTCACATTATAAATTTGCGCCGTTCACTATGCGGCGTAAATAACATGTTACCTTTATTCTATGGGTCGGCTCCATTACAGGGATACCAAATATGTAAAGGTTGTATATGTTTTCCTACAGTTGCACAATAAAAACCCTTATAAAAAAAATTTTATTACTTATTTTTGCATCGCCGCATTCCAAGATCCGTATCTTATTTATTTTTCCATTGATGTAGTCGTATGTGGGCTTGTTTTTTGCGGGACGAGGTGTAGTTTTCATTGGTACTATTTTGAGGTACATGGGACTTATTGATTCATTTTTATTTTATTTTTTGTGGGGGGAATGGGAAAAAAAGGAATTTTGTCGTCGTTTTTTTCAGGTATTTTTGGACGCCGTTTACCCAGCAGTTTAATTATGTGTTCATTTTATTGTTCGACTCGTTATGATCACGGCGATGTCATATATGTGTATGTGTTATTTTTCTTTTACAATTTTATGGAAAAAAAAGTGGTTTTATTTTATTTTTACTGTAATTTTTTTTCCGTAAAATTGATTTAACTGTGTTGTTGTTTTTTCGTCCCACTAGGGGATTTCACTTTGCGATCTTCTGATTGCAGATATAATGCTTTGGTATACTTAGTGTAAAAAACTGACAGGCACTCTATTAGGCCATGCCTTCGACATGGCCTAATAGTCGTTTGCTGAAGGCAGACCTGGGGGCCTTTTTTTAGGTCCCTGGCTGCCATGGAAAGATCGTGTCGCAGGGGTGACGGGGTGTCAGAGGGAGCTTCCAATCTCTGTCGAACACCTTAAATGCCGCGGTCGCTATTGACAGCGGCATCTAAGGGTTCAAACTGTCGGAATAGGAGAGCTTTTCGTTTGCGGCAGGAGCCTGGCTGTCTATAACAGCCGTGCTCCTGACGCTGATCTCGTGGGTACAGTGGCAGTACCCACAAGTTCAGAGTATATCCGTCATTAAGCGGGAACTAGCACCTAATTGTGACGGATATATCCGTCAAACCTCGTTAAGGGGTTAATCTATTTTTGAGGGTGAATAGGAAAAAAAACAGCAATTCCGCCATTGTTTTGTTGCTTTTTTTGTTTTTTTTACGCCATGGACCATGTTGTGTATATATAACAAGTTTACTTTATTCTATGAGCCGGAACAATTACAGCGATACCAAAGTTATATTGTTTTTTTTATGTTTTACTACTTTTGCAGAATAAAAGCCTGTTTCATGGAATAAAATATTTTTGGGGGAGCCGCATAACTTTAACATTTTTCCATCGATGTAGCCGTATTGAGTTTTTATTATTTGCATATAATTTATTGTTTGAATGCCGCAAAAGTTTGTTTGTATTTTTTTTTTGCTTTAAACACCATGCACGATACAGTTTAAATATTAGGTTATCTTTTTTTCTGACGGTCGTTAAGATTGTGGCGTATTGCTCTTTCCCCAGAAAGAGATTTCTCCGTCTACCTCCCTCTTGTTTCCTATCTTGGGCAATCCTGAATTCCCACCGGGGCGGGAAAGGGGCCCCTTCCAGCACTGGTTGAGGGTGGGTAAGGGACATGCCGCCCACTTTATGCATGGTGCGACATGGATGACTAGCCCACAGTTGGGGGTCTTTGTCAGACCCTATCTCCTTTACTTCATGGCAGGTCACCCAGTTGAGAGACTTCCTCGCGTCCCTACCTAACCCATCGGCATAATCAAGAGATAGTTCCCCTTTCAAACTCCTTTGCACGGGCACGGTGCGTCACTCGTTGTCCAGACTTTATGTTCTCCTGATCTCTCCATCCAATCTTTCCACACCTTCCTACTTGCTTAGCTGGGAGAGGGACTTGGGTCTAACATTTACTGCGGAACATAAGAATCGCTTGTTCACTATGACGCTTAAATCCTCCATGGCTAGCAGATTTCAGGAGGCGGGATTTAAGATCTTGTCGAAATGGTATAAAGTTCCTTCCAGATTACATGCGATGATACCTGCGGTCTCACCATTGTGTTGGAGATGTGGAGACCAAGTGGGTACAATTTTACACATCTTTTGGGATTGCCCACAGTTGACAGATTTCTGGTCTGAGGTGTGGCACATCTCCTCCAAATTTACGGATTTCCCTCTTCCGCGCTCTCCGGGCCTTTTCCTGCTTCATCTGTGTGATGTTCCATTATCTACGTACCGACGCTCAGTGGTTCGCCGTCTTGTGAATGCAGCTAGAGGGTGCGTCCCCGCGCTGTGGAGACAATCTTGCCCTCCGTCGGTGGGCATGTGGTTCGGCAAGATCCAGGAGATCATGAGAATGGAGGACCTCACGGCATCGATGAGAGGGTCCCACGCTAAATTCCTCAAAACATGGCATGATTGGCTTAGGTTTCAATCGTCTGTGAAGTATAGGGCCATGATGGCCTCCTGAGCATAATCCCTAGGCCCAATGTGTAAGGTCAGTTCTCTCTCCTTCCTTTTTCCCTTCTGTCCCCTCTTCTCTTTCGCTTCTCTCTATCCTGTTCTCATACGGGTCATTATACATGGCTGCTGGTTCAAGATGCATACAAGATTTTCTTCATCAATATCGATTTCAGCTGTACGTTGTTGTTTTTTGTGTTTCTTTGCACTCATTGTAACTACATATACTGGCCTGTGGGCCGATGTCAGTGCTGCATACGTCTGCACCATTATATTTGTGTTTTGGAAAACTGAAAAATAAAAGAATTTGAAAAAAAAAAAAGATTGTGGCGTATCAAATCTTTAATTTTACTATTTTTAAAAAGTAAAATATTATTTAAATGAAAAAGGTCTTCAAATTTTTTTTTTTGGGGGAGGGGACTTATTTCATTTTATTAAATCTTAGTGAACTTAATTAACAATAGGTAGTACTCCAAAGCATTATTACCTGTCAGTTTAAAACTGACAGACAAACTATTAGGCCATGCCAGAGGCATATGTCTCTGGCAGATCTGGGAGCCTTTGCCAGGCCCCTGAAAAGTTATCATCTCCCCTCGAATGTGTCTGATAGAGGGGCACCGAATATCAACAATAGAATGTAGATGGCTTCGAAAAAGGATAGCTTAGGGTACAAATCTATGAATGGACAGTACAAAGATCTTTTTATACGTAGACCTGTGACCATGACAAGGGGTATACTTTTCATCTAGAGGAATAAACGTTTCACCCGCATCATAGATGAGGCTTCCTTCCTGTGAGAGCAGTGAGATTATGGAACGCTCTGCCACAGGATGTTGTGATTATTGATTCATTGAACAAGTTCAAGAAGGGCCTGGATGCATTTCTTGAAAAAACTAATATAAAATGTTATGGGTACTGGAATTTAAAGATGAGATGTTAATCCAGGAACTTATTCAGTTTGCCATATTTGGACTCGGGAAGGAATTTGTGTCTTTTTTCAATCTTATCAACTATATAAATATGTAGTTTCAGATAGCAGCACTGAAGACTACTGTACATGCGCCAGACCATCCAGACTATTTTTGTGCTCATTTCCAAGTCCTTCAAAGGTGATCAGAAATAGAAAAGTCATCCATGAGGTCTCTAACACTTGTAAAATGTGTGACTATATAGAGAATCATACTGTGCATGTATTTAGTATATAAAGCACCAAGCATCCATGTGGTAAAACATGTCACCATCAAGGTCAACATACGGATATGCACTATACAATACATGGAAATCGCTAATGAACAAAAAATAATAAACAAATATCTATTTACATACAGCGATATGAGTTACCAAATCAAACACAGCACAGACTCACAACAGATTATATATAAGTGTTGGAACATTTTATTTGCTGCCTGTTAGGCAGAATTCACACGACTGGGTTTCCCGGCCGGGTGCCGGCCGTTCATAAATCGGCCGTCACCCGGCTGCATTAGGAACAATAGACCCCTAATGGGGCTATTCACACGACCGATTTTTTTGACGGGCCGGAAAAACCGGCCGTCAAAAAATGGGACATGCCCTATTTTCGGCCGGGTACCCGGCCGCCCGACTCCCATAGAAGTCTATGGGGCCGGGTAATACACGGCCATCACTGGAATGTGTCCCGAGTGATGGCCATGTATTCCATCGCTCGTGCTCTCTCTCCTCCTTCTCCTCACAGTGCAGAGTGCATGTGAGGAGGGTCTTTTTTTGCTCCCTGTAGGAGTCGGAATCCCCAATCCCCGGCCGGGGATTGGGTATTCCGCTACAGGAGAAGTGCGTGACTACACTGTCCATATATGGACACAGCGAAGTCACTCACTTCTGCAGCGGAATGCCCGACTCTATGGCCGGGGATTCCGCTACAGGAGAAGTGCGTGACTACACTGTCTATATATGGCCACAGCGATGTCACTCACTTCTGCAGCAGAATCCCCGACTCTATGTCCGGGGATTCCGCTACAGGAGAAGTGAGTGACTACACTGTCCGTATATGGACACAGCGATGTCACTCACTTCTGCAGCGGAATCCCCGACGCTATGACCGGGGATTCCGCTACAGGAGAAGTGAGTGACTACACTGTCCATATATGGACACAGTGACGTCACTCACTTCTGAAGCGGAATTCCCGACCTGTGGCAGGGAATTCCTCTCCAGGAGAAGTCAGTGACTACACTGTCCATATATGGACATTGAAGTCAGTGACTTCTCCTGGAATGTGTGTGGGGGGGTGGGTGCAACCTACAGGGGGCTGTGTGGCATCACCTATAGGGGACTTGGTGGCAACCCCTACAGGGGACTTGGTGGCATCACCTACAGGGGGCTGGGTGGCATCACCTACAGGGGGCTGGGTGGCATCACCTACAGGGGGCTGGGTGGCATTAAATACAGGGGGCTGGGTGGCATTACCTACAGGGGGCAGGGTGGCATTACTTACAAGGGGCAGGGTGGCATTACCTACAAGGGGCAGGGTGGCATTACCGACAAGGGGCAAATCGGACGGTAAAAAAGGCAACACGGGCCGAAACTGAATCGGAACGGATGCAAACCGGCCGGGAAAATCGCCCAAAAACGGCCGATTTTCCCAGCCGACACTCGGACCCTGTCGTGTGAATGAGGCCTTAAGCTTTAGATATAAAATACTGAAGAACTCCTTTAAAATGGGGTTTGCTGTTTATCCTGTGTGATTAAATGTCCATATATAATAAACTGATACATTGACAGTCTCCACTACAACTATCAAAATTATACTATAACTCCATACCAACCACAAACCAAGTAAAAAAAAAACTTTTACTTTACAGTGTATTTTTTAAAATAAATTCTCTAAGATAAAGCTATCATTAACTAAGTTTCTATTTTTTGCAAGCTGTATATGCTTCTGCATGTTTCATTTTCGGCTGATAAAAGACTGAGGGAATGGGACTTAGAAAAGCAGTGAGGTTTAACAATCATTGCATCCCACTGCAGACAGGGCAGAGGGGGAGGCTCCTGCTGCAGCCAGTTGTCTTACAGCCAGACAAAGTTTTGTAAGAAGAAGGAGAGGGAATGAATGATCTCCTGGAATACACAGAAAATATTTTTTTTATAGATTTCTATGTCAGGGGCCAAAGTTGCTGTGCAGCCCTAATCTAAATGTTTTACCCAAAGTGTGCTGGTTGGTCCATCAGTTTTTCGGTTTTCTTTTCTGCTATATTTACTTTGGACGGCACCGTGCAATATATATTGCATTTCTTTTTGGGTTATTAAAAGGATAATATTTTTTCTTTTTGTTATATAATGACTGAGACTGGATTGGAAAACAATACCTTGCACAACATATTCATTCAAACAGGGGCGTAGCTAAAGTCTCATGGGCCCCGATAAAAAATGTTGCCCCCCCCCGCAAACTTCACATGGGCGACGGTCCGCAGCTTTCAGCTGCATCGCTGGGTCTCCTAAGTGACCCAACAATGCACCACTAGCAGCCAGGGGCGTCACTAAGGTCTTCAAATGTCATGGGAAATAGCCCAAAAAAAATGTGTGTGTATAGGGGACAGCATAGCATATCTATAGCACTACGACCCTATAAACTATGGATAGGATTAGATACATTGGCTCAGCAGACAGTATCACACATGATAGGATTAGATACAGTGGCCCAGCAGACAGTAACAGACATGATAGGATTAGATATAAGGCCCAACAGACAGTTTCACACATGATGGGATTAGATACACAGCTCAGCAGACAGTATCAAACATTATAGGATTAGATATAGTGGCTCAGCAGTCAGTATTACACATGATAGGATTAGAGATAGGGCCCAGCAGACAGTATCACACATGATGGGATTAGATACAGTAGCTCAGCAGACAGTATCACACAAGATAGGATTAGATACAGTGGCTTAGCAGACAGTATCACACATGATTGAATTAGATATAGGGCCCAGCTCGCTGACATTGCGGCTCCAGCGTTGGGCCCAGTAAAGATAAGAAGAATAATTGTTTTGCTTTTTTATGTGCAACTAATTATTTTTGTGTGTTTGTGTTTTTTTACAAGTTCGGTTGTTGGACTACTTCGGATTCGAGGACTACTTCAATGACAGCGTTTTTTTATTCTTAATAAAATGGTTAATGGGGGTTGTGTTTTTTTATTTCAATAACAATTTATCTATGTGCTTGTATTTTTTTCAACTTTATTATTACCGCCTTAGTAAAGGCCGCTGGCTGATTGACAACCTCCATTACTAAGGCGGGGCTTAATGTTAGCAGGTGCAGAGGCTAACACTAACCCCCATTATTATCCCGGTAGCCGCCGCCACCAGGGGTACTGGGAAGAGCCGGGTACGAACCAGTACCCGACCATCTGTAGTGATTGGCAGGCACCGGGGTGGCCGCAGGCTGGTAGTATTAGGCTGGGGAAGACCAAAAACAGTGGCCTTTCCCACCCTGGTAATGCTGCCTGCTGCTGCTGTGTAGTATCTGGCTGGTTATGAAAATTGGGGGGACCCCACATCGTTCTTTCCAATTATTATTTTTTTTTAAATGACGTGGGGTCCCCCCTATTTTTCATAACCAGCCAGATACAATAAAGCAGCAGCAGGCAGCTCTACCAGGATGGGAAGGGCCGCTGTTTCTGGCCTTTCCCAGCCTGATAACACCAGCCTGCGGCCGCCCCATTGCCCGACCATCACTACAGATGGTCAAGTACTGGATCGTACCCGGATCTTCCCAGCACCCCTGGTGGCGGTGGGTACTGGGCTAATAAAGGGGGTTAGCGTTAGCTTCTGCACCGGCTAACACTAAGCCCCGCCTTAGCAATGGATGCTGTCAATCAGCCGGCGGTCATTACTAAGGCGGTAGTAATAATGCTTAAAAAAAAACACAAAGACATAGAAAAAATATTTTATTTAAAAAAACCCACACAACCCTAATTAACCATTTTATTGATAATAAAAAAAGCCGTCATTGAAGTAGTCCTGGAATCCGACGTAATCCAACGACCGAACCTGTAAGAAAACACACAAAAAACGATTAGTAACACATGTGTTAGGCTTAGATACAGGGCCCATGTGTGATACGGTCTGTGGGACCCTGTATCTAAGCCTACCACAACGTAGGCTTAGATACATGGTCCAGCAGACAGTAATGTTATACAGTATAAGATTACTGTGTGCTGGGGGCCTGTATCTAAACCTACCGTGTGGTAGACTTATATACAGGGCCCATCAGACAGGATCACACATGGGCCATGTATCTAAGCCTACCATGTGATTGGCTTAGATACAGGGCCCAGCAGACCGCATCACACAATCTGTGATCCTGTCTCATGGGACCTCTAAGCCTGCTACATCATCGTCTTAAAGGGGTTGTCCAGTCCCTAAACATCGATGGCCTATCCTCAGGATAGGCCATCAATAGCTGATGTGTCGGGGTCCGACTCCCGGGAGTTTTGAAGGGGCCTCAGCATTCGTACGAGAGCTGCTTCCCCTTAATTTCCCTTACTTTCTCACACTATGAATCCCTGAAACAGATTCACAGTGTGAGCAAGTGACTGGAATAAAGGGGAAGCAGCTCTCGTACGAGTGCTGCGGCCCCTTCAAAACATCTGATTGGCGTGCTCCCAGGAGTCGGACCCCGCCAATCAGCTTCAGCAGACAGGGATATTAATCTTACCCTTCTCTTCAGCCGCGGCGGAAGTTCTGTCCTGACGCTATCCAGGATCACGATGTTGTGCGCGGCGCATACCGTTGTGACGTCATGCGCTGCGCACAGCGCTGTGACGTCAGGACCTCTGCTGCGCTCTGGAACCAGGAAGATAAGTACTGTCAGCTACTATAGTAACAGGGACCCGTGGTCCGAGTTACTACAGTAACTTTTTATTGATGTGGTGCGGGGGGCTGCGGGCCCCCTGGCTTTGGGGCCCGGTTGCAATTGCGACCCGTGCGACCCCTATAGCTACGCCACTGCATTCAAATATATTTATAAAGTAAAATGGGGTACAATTACTAACACTAATGTATTGACAATCGGTACACTTATATATTATCAAAGTGTAGTATGCGTTGTTTTCCCTCCATGTTCAGTTTTTTTCTAGGGAAGTTCACCATCGCTTTTCTTCATGAAAATCAGTGCACACATTGCAACATGGAAGCCAAACTTCCTTAAAGAGGCTCTGTCACCAGATTATAAATGCCCTATCGCCTACATAATCTGATTAGCGCTGTAGGTAGAACAATTTTAGATTTATGCTAATTAGTTGCTTAATGCCCAACTGGGCGTGTTTTTACTTTTTACCAACTCTGCGTTGTACAGAGAAGTGTATGACGCTGACCAATCAGCGCCATACACTTCTCTTTGTTCCAGCCCAGCTTCTTTCACTGCACAGTGTGATTGTGCACAGCGTGAATGTGTAGTGAAAGAAGCTGGGCTGGAACAATGAGAAGTGTATGGCGCTGATTGGTCAGCGTCATACACTTCTCTGTACAACGCCGAGTTGGTAAAAAGTAAAAACACGCCCAGTTGGTCATTAAGAAACTAATTAGCATAAATCTAAAATTGCTCATAACTTGCTCAAAAATTATAGTTTTTCAAAATAAAAAACACTGTTCTCCACACTACAGCGCCAATCAGATTATGTAGGAGATAGGGCACTTATAATCTGGTGACAGAGCCTCTTTAATCCGACAATAATATGAACTGTTGGAAAAAAGGAAGTGGGCTTGGTGAAACTGGGGATCACCATGAAAGTCATTCCATTCAATGACCCAAGTATGTGGCCAAATTATCATACATCAGGCTCTCCGACAAAAAATAAATGCTGCCACCTAAACATCAGAACAGACTATTAGAATTAACTAAAAATGGTCTGATAAATTTCCATTGATATTTTCTGTGCTGCCAAATAATTCTTCACCCAATACTAAGGCTATGTTCACATCTGCGTCAGGGCTCCGTTCCGGCTCTGTTGCGACGTTCCGTCTGAGCTTTCCGTCGGAACAGAGCCCTTACTGACACAAGCTGAAACCATAGGGTTCTGTTTCCATCACCATTAAATTCAATGGTGATGGATCCGGTGCCAATGGTTTTAGTTTGTCTCCGTTGTGCAAGTGTTCCGTAGTCGACTACGGTATTCATCCCGTCAAAACGACGGAACCCCTGCACAACAGAGACAAACTGAAACCATTGGCACCGGATCCATCACCATTGAAATCAATGGTGATGGAAACGGAAACCTATGGTTTCAGTTTTTGTCGGTCAGGGCTCCGTTCCGACGGAAAGCTCAGACGGAACGTCGCAACAGAGCCCTGACGCACATGTGAATGAAGCCTAATAATGACAGTTTCAGTGTTATGTTGCTTATGATTAGATACTTATAACTGCAACAAATTGGAAATGTTACTAATCTCAAAATCACATTCATATGCACTGAAAATACAATCTGCAAAACCTAAAATCAGTATGTATTATGTGTGCAGCGCAATAAGAACTTTAACATAAGTACAGCTATTTCTATTTTTCAGAATACTATAGATTGTTGAGGTCAGGTCGGATATCAATAGCGGACCTACAATGCCTTCTATCAGTAAACACCACCAAATGTCATGTCTATGTGGTGCTGGCAACCATTATGAGACCTCTGCACAAGCAATACAAGAATACACTAATGAAATTCCTTCCAAGAAGAAAATAACTTTGTGGGTTAAATGATGTATGCAGTGTACGAACAGTATGGATATTGGTCTGCAACAGCCTTAGTAGGCTACTATCTCATGAATATAGATGAGGTCACGCGGGGCCATGGCTTATTGCTCATAGACCACTATGAAAAAATCTACGCTTGGGTCCCCATCTAATTGAAAATAATGTCACAAACCAACATATAGTATATGATCTAAAGGTTCTGTGTACAGTATAATGAAGACCTTATCAATAGTGTAAGGCAGCATCAGCTAGGATCATTGTGTAATTATAAGGATATATCATTGTGCCACTGCACCATCTCCTTATACTGCTGCTCTTCAGCCCTATTACTATACTGCTACCTTCAAATTGTATACCTTTGTGATAAACACCAAGAAATCTGTATTAAAACAAAACAGTGAACACATTTCTAGTTATTCTGTATAAAATAATCATACAAATCATATTTCAAAATTTTAACTTCTCATCAGTAAAACGGCATAAGGGAATGTAATGAAAAATATTAATGAAATATATTATACCCCTCTGGTTACAAGGCAGTCTGTGCCACCATATGTTTCTGGGTAAGCTGAAATGGAAGCAGGCAAATGTTGTGTTTTCTATGCATAAACAGGCCTGGAGCTTGATTAATAAAATTGGACAAATGTATTCATGAGGTCAGTAACAGCGTAAAATAAATAGAATTCTCATATGAATGTACTTCTAATTTCTTTTCAAGGAAACAAGTATCCTAAATTATACTACTAATATAAAACATATATTATAGAAAAAACACAAAAATAAGACTGGCGTTTCTGATGCCTGTCTTAATCTATATAGCGCTGGCGGAAGATGCACCTAATTTATTAAGAGGCACTATTCGTAAATTCAAATCTAGTCCAGCTACAAGCTAAAGTAGATTTTTTTTTTTTTTTTTTTTTAAAAGTTCGTACATTATACAAATTAGAAAACCATAAACACATCTCATTATATTAATGAATTACTACCTTCCCTCAAACCATACCCGACCCAACCCGTGATGGGGATCACCCCCCAAAAAAAAAACTTTTCTTCCCTATTCCTCTCTTTCCTCTTATAAAAAGGCCAATTCCGCTCACTTATACTTCAGATGGTACCCCAGAAATTAAACCACTCCTCTATGTATCCACTCAGTCTTATATATTGTTTCCTTGTCTTATTTATCCATTTCTCATATCTTAAATTTTTACTACCCACTTCACACCATTCAATTGTCTGGGGTTCTTTTTATAATAACCATCTCCCTGCTATAATTAATCGGTCAACAAAAAACATTTATACTGTATATACCTCCTTTTTTAGTGTTACTAATTGTCATATTTATCATGTCCAAATATTGAAAATTCGTATAAATATATCTTCTATTTCTATATCATACACTTTTTTCATTTCTTTTTTAAAATCTTGTCACAATATCTCTTGACTGTGTCACACTCCCACAATTCATGTTCCAACTCACCCTCTTCCTTTAAACATCTATTACAGGCTACGGATTCCCCACAGCCAATCCTATGTAACATCCGTGCTGAATAATACAAACCATGAGTTATTAAAAATTGTGTCACCTTGTGCCCATTAGCTCAGAGTAAATTTTTACTCATCTAGTAAACTTTATCCCAATAACCCTCCTCTTTGCATCCAATAACTCCCTCCCACTTCCTATTAGTGTAAATGACTTTTTATTTGTCCACTTCCTATCTTATAAATTCTTGAAATTTTACCCATAACGACATGTCACGTACTGGTACGCTTCAGCCGTTAAGGGGAAGTATGGAGCGGGCTCACGGCAGGGCTTCAAAGGAGACTGTCAGAATCACGATATACTGCAATCCATTAGTATTGCAGAATATCATGCAAGCGATCCAATGATCGCTGCTTCAAGTCCCCTAGGGGGACTAATATAAAAAAAAAGCAAAAAAAAACGTTAAATAAATATTTTTTTTAATGTTACAAAAAAAAAAAAAATACTAAAAATTTAAAAAAAACAAAACCTTGTCCCATTTTTTCCCTAAAGCAATGATACAAAAAAATAAAATTTAACATTACTGGTATCGCCGCTTCCGTAAAAGTCAGAACTATCATAATATAGCATTATTAAACCCACTGGGTGAATGACATAAAATGTTATATATATATATATATATCTATATATATATATATATCTATATATAGATATATATATAAATATTTTTTGGTCACCTTGGCTCTGCAAAAAGAAACAGGAGTAAAAAGTGATCAAAAAGTCGCATGTACCCCAAAATGGTATCGATGAATGGGCTCGCCTCACAAAATTTAAGCCCTCACACCTCTAAATTAATGGAAAAATAAAAAAGTTATGGCTCTCAGAATTTTGCGACACAAAACATTTTTTTTTTATAGCCAATAGATTGTTTTTTAAAAAAGTGGTAAAACATAAAACAAAACATATAAATTTGGTATTGTCGTATATACTCACTTTCCAGCTGTGAATATCTCAAAATATAAATATGTGTATTACTTTCTTTTCTTAACACCTCATACTTTTTAATTAACCCTTTCAGGACCAAGCTCATTTTGGCCCTTGGGACCAGCCCCATTTTTTTAAATCTGACACGTCATTTTATGTGGCAATAACTCTGGAATGCTTTTGCCTATCCAAGCGATTCTGAGATTGTTTTCTCGTGACACATTGTACTTTATCTTAGTGGAAAAATGTGGTCAATAAATTCATTGCTTATTTGTGAAAAACACCAAAATTTAGAGAAAATTTGCAAAAATTATGATTTTTCTCATTTTAAATGGATTTGCTTGTAAAACAGAGTAATACCACACAAAATTTGTACTATTTCACATATTCCATATGTCTACTTTATATTTGCATAGCTTTTTGAACATTTTTTTATTTTTCTAGGATGTTACAATGCTTAGAACTTTAGCAGCAATTTCTCACATTTTTAACAAAATTTTAAAAGGTTATTTTTCAAGGACCAGTTCAGTTCTGAAAGTGGCTTTGTGGGTCTTATGTACTAGCTAGACCCCATAAATCAAAACTTCACCCCTCAAAGTATTCAAAACAGCATTCAGAAAGTTTCTTAAGCCTTTAGGCGTTTCGCAGGAATTAAAGCAATGTAGAGGGGAAATGTACTAATTTATTTTTTTTTTCCGAAATTCATTTGTAATACATTTTTTTCTGTAACACAGAAGGTTTTACCCGAGAAACGCAACTCAATATTTATTGCCCAGATTCTGCAGTTTTTAGAAATACCATACATGTGGCTCTAGTGTGGTAATGGACTGAAACACCGGCCTCAGAAGCAATGGAGCACCTAGTGGATTTTGGGGCCTCCTTTTTTTAGAATATATTTTAGGCACCATGTCAGGTTTGAAGAGGTCTTGTGGTGCCAAAACGGGAAACTCCCCAAAAGTGACACGGTTTTGGAAACTACACACCTCAAGGAATTTATCTAGGGGTATAGTTAGCATCTTGACCCCACAGGTATTTTGCTATATTTTTTTGAGTTTGTCTTTGAAAATAAAAATCTCCCGACTACAGCAATACCCCATATGGGAAATAAACTGGTGTTTGGATCCACGGCAGAGCTCAGAAGGGAAGGAGCGCTATTTGGATTTTGGAGCGCAGATTTTGCTCAGTGGTAGTTTTGTTTGGGGTTTTGCTGGTATTTCAGTTTATAATGTGGGGGCATATGTAAGAAGTGCGGAGTACATCAGGGCATAATAAGAGGGTATAATAATGCGGTAAATAAATAATAATTCATAGATGTGTGGCCAGTGTCGCAGTGCTAAATGGTGCCCAATCTTATCCGCTTTTGGAATGCTCTGCACAATTTCTGTTGCTATATTCTGAGCGCCAGAACTTTTTAATTTTTTCTCCACTGGAGCTGTGCGAGGGCTTATTTGTTACGTTACAATCTGTAGTTTTCATTGGTACAATTTTAAGGTACATGTGATTTATGATCACTTTTTATTAGATTTTTTTTTGGCAAGCAAACTGACAAAAAAAAGAAATTCTGAGAATGTTTTTTGTCTTTTTTTTTTACAGTGCGCTATAAATTACATTTTACTTTATTCTGCGGGTCGATACGATTACGGCGATACCAGATGTATATCGTTTTTTTATGTTTTGTGGCATTTGCGCAATCAATCACTTTTCTATAAAATTATTTCTTTTTTGTGTCACCATATTCTGAGAGCCATAACTTTTTTTTTTTTCAGTCAAAAAAGTTGTATAAGGGCTGTTTTTTTGTGGGACGGGTTGTCATTTTTATTGGTAATATTTTGGGGTACATGCGACTTTTTGATCACTTTTTATTCTAGATTTTGTGAGGGGTGATGACCAAAAGAATAGTGATTCTGGCATTGTTTTTTAATTATTTTTTTTTGCAGTGTACAGCGTTTGGGAAAAAATAATATTACAGTTTTAATATTTGGGTCGTTACGAATGCGGTGATACCAAATATGTGTACTTTTTTAAAGTTTTCATTTTTTTCCTATAATAAAAGACTTATAGGAAAAAAAAAAAAATCGTTTTTGTAACATAACTGGTTTTTACACTTTTATAAAACATTTTTATTACTTTTTTTTTCCAGTTTGTTGCTACAACAAATTTTCCCTGCAATTACATGATCGGGACCTGAACCAATCAGGTCTCGATCATGTCTCCGGGACCAGAAGGCAGGGGTTAACAGAGTGATCCGTGTGTCCCCGCTACTCTGAGACACCCGAATCCCGCTTTTAACACCCACTGTGAATTCACGTCGACGCTGCACAGAGCCCAGCAAGCGCCGATGTGAATTTACAGTGGGCGGTCAGGAAGCAGTTAATGATGATGATCAAATTCTCTGTAGCCGAACCAATCGGTTCGGCTGTTAGAGAACAGGTTGCTGGGGAGCGGGGGACACTGACACCGCCGGCGTCAGAGCGATCTCCCCAGCACTATGCCGACAGTAGCAGAGGTCTGCAGATTTATGTTCTCGCTGCATGGGGTATATGCGAATAGGACGTTAATCGACAGATTGTCGGCATGAAAGGGTTAAAATTGTGCTATTGTTGTTAACTTCTTTGCTATCCAATAAGATGGACCCGGCACTTTTTCCACCTCCGGAAAAGAATCATTGCTCAATATAGGTGTAATGTCCAATATCACCCCAGATATCTTATTAGTACTATGCCAAACCCTACCCAGTAACCCCATTAATTAATTTTTAGAAGCCTTCTTACTTGACTTAATTTCTAATACACCAAAAATATTTTGGGCCACTCCATACTGCCTGTTATTTTTTAACTGTAAATTATATTTTTCTATTTCACTAAAAAAGACAAATGTGCACCCAGAAAGTAGTGAAACAAATGTGGTTCACTCCCTTTCCTTCTGGGAGTGTCATAATTTTCAGCTTAATGCGTACCCGTTTCCTATTCCATATCAACTCATTCAATAATCTATTTTTTTTAATATTTTGTCCCCAATCCACACTGGAAAATTACTCAGAACATACATAAGTTGTGGGAGCAATACCATATTTATTAATCCAATTCTGTCTGCCTTTGACAGTGGTAGTCTATTCCATATACCAATTTTACTTTTAATCCTTTCCAGCAGAGGGGTGATGTTCAAATTCATGTACAACCAGGCATCAGCCGAAAGATTCATGCCCAAGTATCTACAGAAGCCTCCTGGTGTTACCTGATGCACCTCTGTATTCAAACTCAGTCACGAGTCAAGAGGAAGTAGAACAGATTTTCCCCAATTCATATCCAAATCTGAGAATCTCCCAAATTCCTTGTTCCCAGTGTCAGAAAGCTTGGTCTCAGTCGCAGGTCATGGATCCTCCAACAGGATAATTACCCAAAACACACAGCTAAAAGCATCCAAGAATGGCTAAGAGCAAAGCATTAGGCAATTCTGAAGTGGCTTCTATGAGCCCTGATCTAAATGGTATTGAACATCAGTGGAAGGAGCTGAAACATACAGTCTGGAGAAGGCACCCTTCAAACCTGAGACAGCTGGAGCAGTTTGCTCATGAGGAGTGGCCCAAAATACCTGTGGACAGTTGCAGAAGTCTCTTTGAGAGTTACAGAAATCGTTTGTTTGAAGTGATTGCCTCAAAAGGTTGTGCAACAAAATATTAAGTTAAGGGTACCATCATTTTCGTCCAGGCCAGTTTCATTAGTTGTTTTTTTACATTTTTCTGTTGAACCACAATTCAAAGCAATGTTTTACATTGGTTGATTTTCTGTAAATTTAAATTTATTATTACTTTTGTCAGTTTATTTCAGTGACCATTGTGGGTTTTCCTTTCTGAAATGGAAGGGTACCAAGAATGTTGTCCACGACTGTATATAATTTACTATACTATAATAAACATCATACCAATTTCTTTGTTGGTTCTGTAGGTTGGGGAATGTATATGGCAACTAAATAATGAAAACATGAAAAGTAGCACAAACATATTTTATTTTAACAGAAGTACCACATGTATCATTTAAAATAGCAGACACATGCTAAAAATGACTTCTAAAGGGGGAGTTGGTCACCCTGATAAGTAACCAAACAAAAATCCCCCACAGACCACCAAAACCCCTCAACCTACATAGCTGACCATAAATCAAACAGACAGGTAATAAATACCAGAATATGCGAAAATATGCAGCGTGGAATACTAGGAGGGGAAAGGGGGACTGAAAGTCCCACGCATATCGCCACAATGTTGCCACCCCTGAGGAAGCCACATTGTGATGATATGTGTGGGGCTTTCAGTCCCCCTTTCCCCTCCTAGGATTCCACGCTGCATATTTTCACATATTCTGGTATTTGTTACCCGTCTGCTTGTTTTGTTTATGGTCAGCTATGTATGTTGAGGGGTTCTGGTGGTCTGTGAGGGCTTTTGTTCAGTTACTTAGGGTGACCAACTCCCCCTTTAGAAGTCATTTTTAGAATGTGTCTGCGATTTTAAATTATACATGTGGTACTTCTATTAAAATAGGGGGAGCTCACTCCCTCTGTAAACAAGTTAAATGCCGCGGTCGCTATTGACGGCGGCATTTAACAGGTTAAACGTCCGCGATCGAAGTAAACTTCGATTGCGGGTGTTGGAGCAGGAGCCCAGCTGTCATCAGACAGCAGAGCCCCGGGTCCAGCCTGCACGGGATACCCGTGCAGGACTTAGACTGAGCCAACGTGAAAAGGCGACGGCCTAGCCTAAGGTCCCTTAGTGACCAACGTGAAAAGGCGTATTGATGGTCACTAAGGGGTTAAAGATTATAGCCCAAGGATGTTCCCCAGGAATCTTATATTTACCAAGCACTCTGTGAGCCCTCTCCACACAAAAAGATTCAGGAAGCACCTCTCTGTCCACTTTCTCCACTATCCAATTTTGGATGTATGCCGTACAATATTTATCTTTCGACCCCCCCCCCCATGGACCCTTATGATTCTCAAATTTGCTCTTCTATTCCCATCTTCCATATCCACCATTTCCTATTGTAACTTGCTATTTCCCATTTTAGTATTATTCAATACTTTGTTTAAGTTGTCCTCAACGTCACTTATTTTCTGCTCAGCTTCTTTAACACATTCTCTCATTTTGTTAATCTCATTACGTATGATAGAAATATGACTTTTAATTTCTCCAATCTTAATCTTAATATTAGCTAATGCATTACTTTTATTCACCGCAGGGAGTATTTCTGATAGCATTGGGTCACTCATTTTAGTGTCGCCACATGCGCCCTCCTGCTCTTCCTGTCGTGTGGTATTGGGCTTTCCTGCTCCACTCAATCGGGAAGTCCATAATTTATACTGAGTAGAGTATTTTTCTAAATCCGGATTGGATCCTAACAAGAGGATAAGAATAAATAAAAGATTTAGGCCCCTTGAACCCCAGCTTCTTTTAGTCTACTGTTGAATAGGCTTTTGTGTTCAAAACAACTGTATCCCAATGTTTTCTATGGGTCAGCAGAAGTGTGTTATATTATTTTTGTTTTCTTAGCATAGGCAATAGCAAAGGGCTCCACGCTATTGCTTACTGAAGAAAAAAAAAGTATACTACAAGGTACATGATTATTTTTTTTATAAAGAAAGTTAATGGCAGGTGTATCCAGAAATCCCTCCGCTTTACTTAAAATTGAAATTAAAAACTGGCTTTATATATGTGCAATGCCCAAACCTTTCACGGTTCTAATGAACTGAAATTAGATCACTGTAGAACACACATGATGCTGTATTACAGCCTTTGGCTGGGTTCACACCACATTAGTGGATTACATAAGGAGTATACTGTATATTAGTATAACAAAAAATACCATTCAAACCTATTGTGGCGTACATATATGGACCCAATGTATGCCAAAAGAGTTTCCTTTACCTACCATTAATTCGTAGAATACAGCTCCAGCTAAATACTTTTAATGTTCCCTTTATGTCCTGGATAGGAAGAAAGAATTATTTAAAATCCTATATACTCCCCCAGCTGTTATATGTCCTTCAAACAGTACCAACTTTCATCCCACAAACATTTTTTAATACAACGTCTAATTTTTTCAAAATTTCTATAGAACACTAGAGCTCCTAGACTTCCTTATAGGCTGTTGACGCTAAAACCCTCCTTGGGAGGTATAGGTTTACCTGATCCTCTGCTTTACTATAGGGCAGTCCATTTAAGCAGATGGGTTAATCTGATGAGGCACACAGATAAATCACTTCACCTAGTGGTAGAGAGGGCCATGATGGGAAAACATGGACTAGTGCAATTGTGGTGCTCTGCTGTTCGGCTTCACAGTACTTTTTCAACCGAGCCCTACTACCAAAGGGACGATTTCGGTCTTCCAAAATTATTTGAATTCCCTTACACCAACTATATTGATCTCTTCTTTGGCTCCCTTGCAACTATTGCCTTATTTTACAGATACCATGCATCCTCTTCCAGACTTATGGGAAAAATTGCCAGACCATAATGTATCTGATGCATTCAGGGACACAGCTTCACTGGATTTACTGACATCTCAGGGTTTGCCAGTTCCCACCTTTCTGCACACCATTCATTTTCAAAAAGTCTGTACTCTATTTAAACAAAAGTTCACGAATATCCTGGACCCTTCCTGGCTTGTAACGTATATTTTATTGTCTAACACAGTAAGGGGACTACTCTCTAAATTATATTCTAGTCTACTCATGAACAGAGAACGCTCTAAACCAAACGTTGTTCAAGCTTGGGAAAAGGAACTTGATCAAAATTTTACTACTGAAGAAGTTTCTCACATTCTAAAAGGTCCTCACATGGCTTTTCAAGATGTGTACGGGTACAAGAGAACTCTTATAAAACAATTACCAGATGTATAGGACTCCTGAATTTTTACAAAAAATTTACCCGACAGTATCAAATAGATGCTGGAGATGTAACACATAAAGGTTCCCTCTCTCACATCTGGTGGTTCTGTCCTCGCATACGACCTTTTTGGACAACAATTGAGTCTTGCTGTAGAGCAATTACCAAGAAACAGATTGTTTTGACACATTCTTTGATCTTATTTTGGCTTTCTTCAGGCACTTATATGCCAAAAAGAAATGACTTGCTCACTCACCTTCTAATGGCAGCGAAACTACTCATACCTTTACATTTGAGATCTGAGCGACCCCCTTCCATTACTGAATGGATTGCCAAAATTGACATGGTGTGTAGAATGGAGGAACTATTGAGTTGGGATTTGGGTACACATGAAAAATTTCTAGCGGAATGGAGCCCTTGGAAACTGGCTCGACCAGCGCCAGTTTCTTCAGATTCTGGGGGTCTTGGAACCTAACACACCTAAACAGGCGGTTAACCCTTCTATTATTGTTATAGACATCAACTTAATGCCAATTGACATCAACTTAATGTCAATTCTATTTTTTTTTTGTTATAGAACTACTGTGTAGACATATTTCATTTACTCAGATCTTTAAGTAAGCTTTACACTGAAGGGGACTCATGTATATAGTTTCCTAGTTCATTCTTACAGGTTATCAGAGGCAGAAATCTTCGAAAATTTTGCACCATTCTATTGTGAATATTAACATATTAAAATTATGAGAAATGTAATTTCTTTTTCAGGTGTTAATGCTAATGTATTATGGAATGTACGGTCGCAGAATGGCGAAGTTTTGTGATTTGTTCCTATATCTTTCATATGTCTCTGTATTTTGTTATATCCCCCAAAAAAAAAAAAAAATTTCAAAAAAAAAAAGAGTATCCTTGCCAGGTTTGCTTTGGAATACAGTACAGAGCAAAAAAACTTATAAACCAAAATACTTTTTTTTTTCTTCAATGGGCAGAAATGTCCAACTGTATGTCATTAATAAAGCCTGGAAAGAAAAAGAAAAGGATACCTCAACTGCATGCTGCAATGTGATCTAGGCTTACTATATTTTAAATCTGCATTATTTTCTATTATGCTGTGGTGCTTTGATTTATGTTGTTTTTATAAATGCATGGGGGATATTCTTACTTTTTGTTTTCCCATATAAAGGCCTATTTGGTGAATGTACTGCAAAATGTTGCAGGTCCCCACCTTACATTTCTGCATTCTACAAGTAAATGTTTTTTTTGTTCAGTGATGTAAGAAAGTAGATTCAGACCTGTTTGGTATTGGACTACAAACTAGGCCTTTCGTATCAAGACCACCTGTCCTAATCAGTCGTAAGGCCCAGTTCACCCTTTACATTTAATTTAATGCAGCTTTTCCTGTAGCAAAAACAAGGAATCGATCCAAAAAAAAAAAGGAAATTCAAACAGCTCTCAATTATGATTCTTAAATTCTTGAAAGAATGGGCACAAAAGAACTACATCAAACTGCAATGTGTGAACTGGACTTTAGGATGTTTGGAGATTTCACAGTGATTGCATTCCATTAAATAACACATTTTTGTGTCCCACTCTCTGGGATGTTAACACTTGCGGCAAATATGAGATGATTAGTTTGATCCAGATGAGACGCAGAAATTCTAAAATTACTTGTCAGTTTCAGATCTGCACATTTTTGACCCTAAAATAAATATGCCACCTAATGTTGATCACTTAACATCACTTAAATAGAAGGTGTGTCGCAATGTGACGCCGGCTAGGTGGTGTAAAAAAGCAGCACATGATGCCACATTCTAAAGAGGTTCAAATACAGATGCCAAACTAATTAAAATCTTCCAGTCTGGTAAGGGTTACACAGCCATTTCTAAGTCTCTGGGACTCCAGCGAACCACAGTGAAAGCCATTATCTACAAATGGAGAAAACTTGGAACAGTAGTGAACCTTCCCAGAAGTAGCCGGCCTATCAAAATTTCACCAAAAGCGCATTGATAGATCAGCTTTAATTTAAAACCGTTATGAATAATCTATACTTGTGTTCATTGAGAATCTATCATGTAATACGACCTTGTGAGTACATTTCGTTCTTTTGAAGTTTTTCCAAAATGCAGAGATTACACGTTACAGCCTCAAATGTCAGGAAATACTTTTGGGAAGCCAGGTTCATCCAAGATAAATTATTCAGTAAAATAGTTCCTTTGCAGGAGAATTCTTTGCATCTGATACAGAATACAAAATAATAATCATAATTTTATTGATATAGTACATCATTCTCTGAGGCATCCAAATTACCGTACCCGAGCTCCTGAAGGCAGCTTACTTGTTTACATAGCCACAGTGCATGGTGTGTTTCTACATAAGAAGTCAATCTGCATTTTAAAAAAAACCACCACATTTTAACTCCTTAACGCCGAAGGACGGATATATCCGTCCTCAGCAGCTGCTAGTTCGCGCAGGAGGACGGATATATCCGTCCTGTGATGGCGCGGGTACTGCCACTGTACCCACGCGATCTGCGGCAGGAGCACGGCTGTTATACACAGCCTGGCTCCTGCTGCAACTGCCGGAATCGAAGCGCGCTCCAATTCCAGCAGTTTAACCCATTAAATGCCGCTGTCAATAGTGACAGCGGCATCTAATGTGTTTGACAGAGGGAGGGAGCTCCCTCTGTCACCCGATCGGCGCCCCCGCAAACAAATCGCGGGTCGCAGTCGGGTTTCCATGACAGCCGGGGGTCTAACAAAGACCCCCAGGTCTGTCTTCAGCAACTGCCTGTTAGGCGATGCCGGAGGCATGACCTAACAGGTTGCCTGTCAGTTTTACACTGACAGGCAATAATGCTTTGGTATACGAAGTATACCAAAGCATTATATATGCGATCGGCACATCGCATAGTGAAGTCCCCTGGTGGGACTTAAAAAAAAAATGTCAATCAGTTAAATAAAGTTTGTGGAAAAAAAATAATTACAGTCAAAATCAAATAAAACTGGTGGTTTTATTCAGTAAAAGTGTCAAAACAAATAACACATACACATATATGGTATCCCCGCGATCGTAACAACTTGACCACTAAAATGAACACATTAATTAAACCGCCGGATGAACGGCGTAAAAAAAAAACGCAAAAAACAACGGCAAAATTCTCTCTTTTCTCCCATTCCCCCCATAAAAAATAAAATAAAAGTTAATCTATAAGTCCTATGTACCCCAAAATAGTACTAATGAAAACTACACATTGGCCCGCAAAAATCAAGCCCACATACGGCCACATCGACGGAAAAAGAAAAACGTTACGTCTCTTGGAATGCGGCGATGGAAAAACAAGTAATTTTTTTCTAAAAGGGTTTTTATTGTGCAAACGTAGGAAAACCTATAAAACCTTTACATATTTGGTATCCTCGTAATCGTGCCGACCCATAGAATAAAGTTAACATGTTATTTACGCTGCATAGTAAACGCCGTAAATTTATAACGTGAAAATGAATGCTGGAATAGCTGCTTATTTTCAATTCTCTCCTAAAATAAAGTTAATAAAAGTTAATCAATATATTGTAAGCATCTAAAAATGGTACAATTCCAAAATACAACTCGTCCCGCAAAAAACAAGCCCTTATACGGCTATGTCGACGGAATAAAAAAAAAGTTACGACTCTTGGAATACTACCGTGAAAAAACAAAAAATAATCCTTTGTCATTAAAGTGCAAAATGGCTCGGTCATTAAGGGGTTAAGGAACCTTTACAAAGTAAACAATGTGTTTTACCGTGGAACACACCATTTTGTGGGGTTTTCTTTATTTAAGGAAACATTTTATACTAGTTCTCAAACGATAATTAGGATCAAAACCTCACAATAAAGAATTGTCAAAGCTAATGGCCGCTTCATTGTAGAAACATTAAAGATGCTCTATAAGATTGATATCCAATATAAAGAAAACACTAATATGGTGATAAAAGTAAATGGTTCCCTAATCTTACTAATTCTGAAATGTGACATGGTTGAGCAGTTATTTACTTTGGTTGAGTTAATAATTTATTATTGGTCATCAATTGTGTAACTGTGCTGTTTTAGGCGTCTTCTTAGTACACCAAGACATTTCTGTCTTGTTACAAGTGCCCTTATCAAGCAGAGATAATCCTTCTCCTAACCCTTCCCCTTTCTATGGATGTATTGATCAAGTAGTGGAAGGAGGGGGAGGCTTGTTCCTCACTATTGACATCTGCATTAACATTAATGGCCTTCTCTCCACCATCCCGTGCTGTCTCTCTGGGATGCTCCCCATAACTCCTCACAGAGGAGATGTAGGTGGAGTAATGAGTCAAATCGCTATTTCACGGGACACAGTCAGCCTTGTGGGAGTTTAATGAATCACAGAGGTCATAAGGAGATCAGTCCTTTGTCTGGATGATGGATAAATAATATAAACACTTGCTTTCACGTTATTACTCATTGCTGTGTCGTTTAACCTCCCACTAACCCCCCTCAAATAAATTACTTCTTAATATATTAATATAAGATGTGGATATTTTCTATGTACTCTTGGATATAAAATCTAATTGTTTATCCAAAGCAAAAATTGTGACAACCTACAGCAGCCCTTCCACCCGTTCCAGTAATCACATGGGCATAATTATATTCCAGGTACTAACTAATGACATACAACACATTTGGCTGGCAAGTAAAAGCTGGTAATGCCAGTGCAAGAAATAGAAAATAAAAAGAGAACAAAAAAATTCAAAAAGCATACCCAACTGCCATAATTGATACGTTTATTTTTCAACCTTGTCATTTGTAGGTTGATCAGTTTGATCAGGTAGCAGCTCCTTCTGCCTGAAATTCAGTACCACATTCAGTAGTACGAATATTTGGGGCTAAAAATAAGAAGGTGCAGAAGCAATCGTAAAGTGCAGGAACTGAATGATCATACAAATACCAAGCACCTGTTGTGCTGGACAGATGTGACCAGTGGCGTAACTACCGCCGTAGCAGCAGTAGCGGCTGCTACGGGGCCCGCGGCATGAGGGGGCCCGTGTCGCCCGCCGGCACGGGCCCCCACCATGGCCGGAGGCTCCGCTAGCAGCCGCTATGGCTGCTACAGCGGGACGCCACTGAACAGTACGGCAGAGCAGGGAGGTATCTCCCTGCTCTGCCATTAAGCAAAAGACATGTATCCCCTATCCACAGGATAGGGGATACATGTATGATCACTGGCAGCGATAGGGAGAACGGGGGACTGAAAGTCCCCTGAAGTTCTCCATCACAAACCTCGGACATCCGGGGTCTGTGTCGGCAGCTCCGTAGAAATGAATGGAGCGCCGGTCCCGCTTGTGCACATGCGTGACCAGCGCTCCATTCATTTCTACAGAGCTGCGCAGACGCCGGAAGTCAGAGGTTAGTCATGGAGAACTTCAGGGGGACTTTCGGTCCCCCGTTCTCCCTATCGCTGCCAGCGATCACACATGTCTCCCCTATCCTGTGGATAGGGGATACATGTATTTTATTATGACACACTGTAGGTCGCATTTTTTTGGGAGGGGGGGACGCTGTATGGCGTTCCCTACAGGGGGGGGGGGCTGTATGGCGTTCCCTACAGGGGGGGGGGGCTGTATGGCGTTCCCTACAGGGGGGGGGGCTGTATGGCGTTCCCTACAGGGGGGGCTGTATGGCGTTCCCTACAGGGGGGGCTGTATGGCGTTCCCTACAGGGGGGGGCTGTATGGCGTTCCCTACAGGGGGGGCTGTATGGCGTTCCCTACAGGGGGGGCTGTATGGCGTTCTCTACAGACCCCCCTGTAGGGAACGCCATACAGACTCCCTGTAGGTAACGCCAGACAGCCCCCTCTGTAGGGAACGACATACAGCCCCCCCCTGTAGGGAACGCCATACAGCCCCCCCTGTAGGGAACGCCATACAGCCCCCCCTGTAGGGAACGCCATACAGCCCCCCCGTAGATAACGCCATACAGTCCCCCCTCTAGATAACGCCATACAGCCCCCTCTGTAGATAGCGCCATACAGTTCCCCCTGTAGATAGCGCCTTTCAGTCCCCCTGTAGATAGCGCCATACAGCCCCCCTGTAGATAGCGCCATACAGCCCCCCCTGTAGATAGCGTCATACAGCCCTCCCCCTGTAGGGAACGCCATACAGCCCCCCCTGTAGGGAACGCCATACAGTCGTCCCCCCCGTAGATAACGCCATACAGTCCCCCCGTAGATAACGCCATACAGTCCCCCCGTAGATAACGCCATACAGTCCCCCCGTAGATAACGCCATACAGTCCCCCCGTAGATAACGCCATACAGTCCCCCCGTAGATAACGCCATACAGTCGCCCCGTAGATAACGCCATACAGTCGCCCCGTAGATAACGCCATACAGTCCCCCCGTAGATAACCCCATACAGTCCCCCCGTAGATAACCCCATACAGTCCCCCCGTAGATAACCCCATACAGTCCCCCCGTAGATAACCCCATACAGTCCCCCCGTAGATAACGCCATACAGTCCCCCCGTAGATAACGCCATACAGCCCCCTCTGTAGATATCTACAAAGGGCTGTATGGCGTTATCTACAGGGGGGCTGTATGGCGTTATCTACAGCGGGGCTGTATGGCGTTATCTACAGGGGGGCTGTATGGCGTTATCTACAGGGGGGCTGTATGGCGTTATCTACAGGGGGGCTGTATGGCGTTATCTACAGGGGGGCTGTATGGCGTTATCAAAAGGGGGGATTTGTAAAAAAGGCACTATCTACAAGGGGGGGGGGGGGGGTTGTGTGACACCCAGGGGAGGGGGGGCCCCAGTCAAAAGTTTGCTATGGGGCCCAGTCTTTCCTAGTTACGCCCCTGGATGTGACCTTCCCAGTTGGTAGGAAAATTACCTTATTATAGTAAGGTGTAATATAAGCCCTAAAATGAGGATTTGACTATTACATCTTCATTCAGAAAGTCAAACATCCATATTAATGGTCTCATGAAGGAAGACACAACCAATTTGCTGCAACATTCCTTTCCAGGAGATAACTTTTTCTCAGCAGGTCTTAAGCTACATTTACACATTTTTTAACCAAACCCATAAAAATCATTGTAGCATGAAATACAGTGACAAATCGGAGGATGGCACTAAACATGTTACAATCGCCCAATCTATAATAATAATTTATGCATAAATTATACTCTCATTAACAATACTTTTCTCATTTATAGTTGACTGTTTTGTTATTTTAAACGTACGCACAATAAAATCGGTTAAATCATAACATTACTCTGTAGATCCTTTTTCACACTCAGTCATAAATGGGAATGACTGGAAGGTGTGCCTAAATAGTTATGATATAAAACTGTGTTGGGGTCATGTAAAGTAGGTGTTGTTTCATCACAGACCGCTCCTTTAATATGAGAGTCCAACTCTATAGACCCCAGAAAACAGCTGATTTTGTTGGAAAAGTTGTCAACTGCAAATTATTTTCCCTGCAGAGGAAGTGTAGTATAATATGGTGGCCATTTACATGAACGGCTGTCCATGAAATATAAGGATGGCTCGAGTATGCCAGAGCGAAAGCTGCAGCTTGTTAGCTGCTCTCCACTCTGGCTCATAGAGGGAAGCGGTCCCAAGAGGAGGACCACTCTCTATGCCCACCATTGGCCCTAATAGGGCATATGAAAAGGGGTTGTCCTGATGGGACAACCACTTTATAATTTTGCTTGCATATCACTTTTGTTTTCATTGAAGGGCAGTCAAAAATGGCAGTTAATGTAACAAATGTTTAGAATATGGCACCCTATTTACTAACTTTGTCTCAGCTTGAACAGCAGCCGTACGACATCCATATGATATGTATACCAGTTGTTCCAGCACATAAGATGTTGCATATGTAACTGTATCACGCCTGCCTAGCCATACATTTTTTAAGGAATATGGGGAAAACGTCAAAATGCCTTGATAAATAAGGTGTAAATATGGATCGTATGTATCTATGTAATTTTCCCATCGTGCACGGTTTAACTTACATTCCCAATTGTGTATTATGTAGTTAAAATTGTTATGAAGAAGCTAACCTAAAAGTAACTCTGAATTGTACTTAACGTAATAAAGCCCCCCTCCGACCAATACATTTGCTTGAACTGTATTACCATTCCTTGTTATTGCTATTGCGTTTTTCAGAACACAAGCAATAACAGCAAAGATAAGGCTATTTACCATATGTTTGGTTAAAGCTCGCATCTTAGACCTGGGAATTTCTCTGATGCTTCATGCATCCTCTTCACAAACAAGTCTGATGGCTTTGATGGATGTATTGGGGCACAAATGCTAAGTGTCTCTGCAGGTTCTTTAACCAATATCCACCTGAGGATTAGAGTCATAGAGATCCCCCATGCAGGCTCAAATTATCTATATCTTCCAGTTCATAATCTGCCCACTGCATTAAAGAAGGCAATTAATAACTGTCCTCATGAGGGGCAGGAAGGTCATAGCCAGTGCTTAGTAGCCTGGTGTGTGATTAATACATATACATAGTGCTGCCTCCAGCTCCTGTGCTGGCAATGTTGTATCATAAAGTGCGTTACCTCTTAAGAGTTTTTTATGTCTACATAGAAATTTAGTTCTGCTTATAAATGTAAGCAATCACCAGGTATACCGCAAAGTACATATTTAATCGCAGTTTGCAAATAGTAGTCCAGTCAAGTGCTGATGGTTTTGTCTAAAATCCTTTTCATTACATTTTTGCTTTCTTTTTTTATAAAACAAATATTCCCCAAAAACATACAGAAATTTCCTAATTCCTAATTGTATGTCAAAAGTACTTCATGAAAGATCACCATAGGCCTTATATATAGCATACATTTGAATCCTTTTTTTTTTCTTCCATACTTTTTCTTTTCTGAAATCTAAAAATAAAAAAAACGTAGTGGTTTCATTTTTTTTGTGCAACATGGTGTGAAAGAAACCTTATCTACAGTAACATTCTTTTAAAAAGGGGACCTGCTGGTTTATAAGATCCAATTATTCAACATCTGTAAAAAAAAAAAAAAAAATAAAAACACTACAGAAAGCAACAAAAATCCTCAGTAGACTTGTTTAATTTAGCAGGGAAGATGTCAGAGTTAAAATTCCCGCTAGAACAGGGCAGCTAAACTATTACCCCAATGCAAACTTGAAAGAAAGAAGTACAGCAGAAGTCAAGCACTCACGTTTATAATGGCGTGTTCACATCAGCGGTCGGTTTCCGTTTATGGATTCCGTCAGACCTTTCCATCGGCGGAACCCATCAACAGAAAGGCAAACGGAAACCATAGCTTCCATTTGCATTACCATTGATTTCAATGGTAATGCTTCTGTTGCTAATAGTTTTCTGTTTGTCAACTGCGCTATTGATTCTGTAAAAAAAAACGGAAACCTTACGAAACAAAGACAAACAGAAACCATTAGCAAAGGAAAAGGAAGCATTACCATTGAAATCAATGGTAATGCAAATGGAGGCTATGGTTTCCGTTTGCCTTTCCGCTGATGTGTTCCTCCGATGGAAAGGTCTGACGGAACCCATCAACAGAAACCAAACGTTGAATTGAACAGGCCGTAAGGTTACGATTCACATTGTATGGTAAAGGCACCAAAGATATTCCCCAGCAATACTATCTAGCTATAACAATCATTCCTTATAAGCACTAGAACATGTGGGCTATTTAAAGGTGTTTTTTTTTATCAATAAACATTTATGACATATCAAACAGGTTGCATCATTGGCAGTCAGTATATTGGATTCTCCACTAATGTCAAAATGTGATGATCCAGCTGCTAGAAGCTTAGGAGTAGTCACATTCATAGGTTTCCATAACTCCCTCTGATTTCACTGGATAATCACACATGCATGATCATCCTCAGTGCCAGGACACGTTTGTTTACCTCTGGGGGCACCGAACTTGGAAACATATTAGCGCTCAAACTTACAGATTTCCATCACCCGACTGCTATAGCTGAAGAGACGGGTGTTCTTTTGATGAAATTAAGTGCCAGGAATTTGATTTCGACATTGGTGGAAGACCAAGCTGCTGGAACCCTTCCAATATAATCCTTGTAACATGATTAATTATATACCCCACATGTACAAGCAAGAACATCAGCATACCATTCACATGTATCTTTTTTTGCTTCAATTGGTTCTGGCTCAAGTGTGAACCTCTCATAAAAGCCTAATTGACAAGTCATGGAAGTCTGTTGTTGGAACACAGATTTAATCAATATCAAATTGATAGAGCAACCACAGAGATCATGTTGTATATACACATACTTTGCTCCTTGATACACAATTAATTCACTGCAGTCTAACATAGAGAAATCATACAAACTCCATGCAGATATTGAATAGCTCCTACAAATTCCCAGCCAGTAATCCATTAAAATATATCCATGACTTGAGTTTTCCAAGACATCACTGCTAACCACTGCCCCTTCATGTTGCTAATGTTTAATAATTCTGATCAACCGTCATTTGAGGACAATGGTTTTTATACAGTTAAATGTATTTGTTGAATTACATCTAGATCACTTTATATTATTACAAACTGTTCAGTGAAAACATAACATAGAATGACATTATACTGTATGTATATGTGTACAAATGCATAACTTGAAGCTCCAAGGGCCTTAATGCAAAATCTATAACAGGGCCTCCAACTATCATGACTGATTTATAGTACAGGTCCCCTGGGGCAGGGGCACCTTTTGGACACCCTTTAGGCACTAGGACTTCAATGTGACTGCAATCTATGCATTACCTCTAGTTACACCCCGGGGTAGTAATTTTTTAGTGCATTATTTCACACACTTTGTAAAGACAATTCTTGTATGACACAAAACATTGGTGATAAATATGGACACTTAACAGGGTCCTTGACAATAAGAATATTACAAAATGCCCACCCGCTGGGACCTCCAGCGATCAATTGTTTTGGGAAACCTGGCAGTAAAGGTGGCCATACACATTAGTATAAAGTTTATCAAAACAGACGATTTAAACCAGAACGATTATTTTAGATGATCGATGACAGACATGGAAAGGTCTGGAAAGAAGTTGACTGTGTTTAAAAATTGTATCCAATAGTCGTAGTACTTGACCCTATATAAAGAAATCGACCATTACACGAACAATCATTCCATGAAAGAACATCCACTCTAAAAGATCATTCATCCTTCGCTTGGTGTCATTGACCACGTATTGAAGGACCAGTTTGAAGGACTATAACGGCCAATATGGACTAAAATATGTATGACTGCGTTAGCATAACGAACGTTAACAAGACAATCTTCTATTTAACGATTGTTCAACCATGAACCTACTTCTATATAATGTGTATGACCATTTTAAGTGTTCAACTTTGCTGAAGAGCCATTCAAATCAATGGGATGTAATGCAGCATAGGTCTTCCAGAGCGAGAAAAGCTCTTTGTAACCATTCTCCACTCAGGCCAAGAGATGAGGATCCTGAGCACAGTTTCTTAACTAAGAATTCCCAAAAGTGGGGTATGAAAATGGGTTTTCAAAACTAGACAACCCCCTTAACCCCTTCCCGCTCCTTGATGTACTATTAGCTCATGGTAACTGCATCGTTCGCGCTCCATAACCTAATAGTACGTCCTGCATTCAACACAGCGCCGCTCGCTCCGGGCGTGTTCATGGACCGTGATAGCTGCGTGTGTCATGATCATATGGTGCGCGGCTGCGTGCTTTTCGCGCAGCCGCCATCATTATGACACTCTGTTTGTATGTTTGTAAACAGAAAAGCATGTGGTGCTTTCCTGTTTGCAATCATGGTTTGCCTGCTGTTGCGCGAATCACGCACGCCCCACGGAGGTGCCTCCGTTTGGCATGCGTGATTTTCACACACCCATTGACTTCAATTACATAGTTACATAGTTTGTACGGTTGAAAAAAGACACATGTCCATCAAGTTCAACCAAGGGATGGGAAAGGGGAAGTGGGATGGGAAAGGGGAAGTAAAAAATTTCTACACATAGCAGTTAATATTTTTTTGTTCTAGGAAATTATCTAAGCCTTTTTTAAAGCCATCTACTGTCCCTGCTGCGACCAGCTCCTGCGGTAGGCTATTCCATAGATTCACAGTTCTCACAGTAAAGAAGGCTTGTCGCCTCTGCAGGTTGAACCTTTTTTTCTCCAGACGGAGGGAGCGCGCCCTTGTTTTTTGAGGGGGTTTTACATGGAACAGGATTTCACCATATTTTTTGTATGCGCCATTCATATATTTATATAAGTTAATCATGTCCCCCCTTAGTCGTCTTTTCTCAAGGCTAAATAGGTTTAGTTCTTTTAATCTTTCCTCATAACTTATATTCTCCATGCCCCTTATTAGCTTCGTTGCTCTTCTTTGTCTTTTTTCCAACTCCAGGGCATCCTTTCTATGAACTGGAGCCCAGAATTGGACTGCATATTCTAGATGAGGCCTCACTAATGCTTTGTAAAGTGGTAATATTACATCCCTGTCCCGCGAGTCCATGCCTCTTTTGATACACGACAATATTTTGCTGGCCTTTGAAGCAGCTGATTGACACTTCATGCTGAAATTTAGTTTATGATTTACAAGTACACCCAGATCCTTCTCAACAATTGACTCCCCCTGTGTAGCTCCCCCTAGGACATATGATGCTTGCAGGTTTTTCGTACCCAGATGCATAACTTTACATTTATCTACATTAAACTTCATTTGCCAAGTGGACGCCCAAACACTTAGTTTGTTTAAATCTGCCTGCAATTCACAAACATCTTCCATAGTCTGAACTATATTGCATAGCTTGGTGTCATCTGCAAAAATAGAAATAGTGCTATTAATCCCATCCTCTATATCATTAATAAATAAGTTGAATAATAGTGGTCCCAGCACTGAACCCTGGGGTACACCACTTATAACTGGAGACCATTCAGAGTAGGAATCATTGACCACAACTCTCTGGATACGGTCCTTGAGCCAATTCTCAATCCAATTAAAAACTATACTTTCTAAACCTATAGTCCTTAATTTACCCATTAGATGTCAATGAGGGACAGTGTCAAATGCCTTTGCAAAGTCCAAAAACACTATATCCACAGCAGCCCCTCTGTCTAGGCTTCTGCTTACCTCTTCATAAAAGAGGTAATGGGTGCGTGATGCGCGAAAAACGCAGAAATATAGGACCTGTCGTGACTTTTACGCAGCGGACTCACGCTGAACAAAAATCACTGACGGTCTGCACTGCCCCATAGACTAGCATAGGTCCGTGCCACGCGCGTGAAAAGCATGCGCGTTGCACGGACGTATTACACGTTCGTGTAAATCCGCCCTTAGTGTTAGGAACCCTCGCCCTAGTTAGTTTTAGTGTCAGGGAAGTCCACTTGTTCTCTAAAAACAAAAAACACGCTTTTGTGCTAGTTTAGGTAGCAGCCTATTGCCAGTTAGGGATTTTTTTTTTGCTGTATACCAAATACATTTTGTACGTGTCTAAGCACAACAAACATGTCCCTACGGACATTTACTGCCGAAGGGGCATATTCACATCTTGCCTAAGACACAGACTTATTTGTCGACCTCCTCATCCAGTGAGGGACCCCCTAGGAGACGCCCCAGGACCACCACCATAGTTGAAACCCCTGAGAGAAGTGAATCCGCAACAAATGATACCACCGAATGAGAAGGACTTTTTCAAGTTATTTTTCCCTGATGAGTTTATAGAGCTCATGGTGTCCCAGACAAATTTATATGCCCAACAGTATTTCCCCAAGAACCCCACATTATTTTATGCCCAATCCCACAAGTGGACTCCTGTAGACGAAGAAGAGTTGGGCAAGTTCTGGGGACTGCTCTTGAACATGGGGCTTCTGAAATAGCCATCCATTAGGACCTACTGAAGCACAGACATCTTATACCATACCCCGATGTACCGCATGGCCATGTCCAGGATGCGTTATGAGGCAATACTTCGCTTCCTACAATATACTGATAATGAGCAGTGCCCACCCCGAGATGACCCCAGTTTTGACCATTTATATTAACTGAGACCCCTGTTAGACCACTTCAGTGCCCGGTTTGCCCAAGCATGCACCCCCGAGAAGTGTATTTCTATTGACGAGTCCTTGTTATATTTTAAAGGGAGGCATCAATTCCGCCAGTACCTGCCGAGTCAGAGGGCAAGGTTTGGTGTGAAGATGCATCAGCTGTGCGAAAGTGAATCAGGGTATACCTACAAATTTAGGATATATGAAAGGAAGGACACCAGTATTCAGCCACCCGGAATGCCCCCCCCCCCCTTACTTGGAGTTAATGCAAAAAATTGTGTGCACCCATTGCTGGACCAGGGTTACCACCTCTACCTGGATAATTTGTATACCAGCGTCCCACTCTTCAAGTGCCTCGCTTCCAGAAGTACTGTGGCATGCGGCACTGCTAAAAAAAATATCTGAGAAGCCTCCCTAAGACACTGCTTGGGCAAACACTCAGAAGGGGCGAGAGCAGGGCACATTCTAGCAGAAATATATTGTGTGTCAAGTACAAGAGAGATGTCCTTGTATTGACAACAATACATGGCCACACCAGTACCCATGTACCTGTATGAGGTACCAATACAGAGACCCCCAAATCAGACTGCATCCTGGACTACAATAGGTACATGGGAGGGGTGGACTTGTCAGATCAAGTCCTGAAGCCCTACAGCGCCATGCAGAAATCGAGGGTGTGGTATAAGAAGCTGGCCGTGCACATCATACAGATGACATTGTACAATGCGTACGTGCTACTTCGATGTGCAGTCCAGAGGGGAACTTTCCTGAAATTTCAAAGGTGGCTATCAAGAAACTAATTTTTAGGGACCAGGAAGGGGGGGACATCCAGTAATTCTGGAAGCCAGGCCACACGCATAGTACCAGGGCAACACTTTCCAGGAGAAGTTCCCCAAACCGGTGGGAAGGGAAAGAGTCAAAAGAGGTGCACAGTCTGCTATAAGACGGGGGTAAGGAAGGACACAACACATCAATGTGACACGTGTCCCGAAATACCAGGGCTCTGTATAAAAGATTGTTTTAAAATTTACCATGCATCCCTTGATTTTTAATTTACCCTGATGCACTCCGCACAGCTTATCCCCTCTTCTTTCCCTTCTGAGACCTGCCGTGTGCCCAGGCAGCAGCTAACAGCCACATGTAGGGTATTGTCGTAACCGGAAGAACCCACATTACAATTTATGGGGTGTATGTCTCCGGTGGCACATGCTGGACACAATATATCAGACACTGAAATGGCATATATGTATAGAAAATTGCAAATCTCACTCTGCATCATCTGCTGCGCATTACCTTTTACACAATAACTCTGGGGTCAAAATAATCACTACACCTCTAGATGAATGCCTTAAGGGGTATGGTTTTTAAAATGTGGTCACTTCTCGGGGGTTTCAACTGTACTGGTACCACAGGAGTTCTGCACACATGACATAGCACCAGAAAAACTCCAGTAGGCCAAATGGTGGTCCTTCCCTTCTGAGCCCTCCCATGGGCCCAAATAGACGTTTATCACCACAAATGGGGTATTGCTGCACTATGGAGAAATTGGACAACAAAATGGGGTATTTTGTTCCCTGTGAAAATAAGAAATTTTGTTCAAAACATCTTATTGGAAAAAATTTCATTTTTTGAATTTCACAGCCCAACTCAAATACGTGCTGTGAAAAAACTGCGGGCTCAAAATGGTAACAACAACCATAAATGAATTCCTTGAGGGCTATAGTTTCCAAAATGGGGTCACTTCTGATGGGTTTCTATTGCTCTAATACCTCTGGGGCTCTGCAAATGCAACATGGCACCCGAAAACCAATCCAGCAAAATCTGAACTCCAAAGAATACAAAGCGCTCCTTCCCTTCTGAACCCTCCCATGGGCCCAAATGGCAATTTATCACCACAAATGGGGTATTGCCGCACTCAAGAGAAATTGGGCAACAAAATTGGGTATTTTGTTCCCTGTGAAAATATGAAATTTTGTTCAAAAATGACATCTTATTGGAAAACATTAAATTTTTTTAATTTCACAGCCCAATTCAAATACGTGCTGTGAAAAAACTGTGGGGTCAAAATGGTAACAACAACCATAAATTAGTTCCTTGGAGGGGTGTAGTTTCCAAAATGAGGTCACTTTTGGCGGATTCCCACAGTTTTAGCACCACAACACCTCTTCAAACCTGGCATTCTGCCTAAAATATGTTCTAATAAAAAAAAGAGGCCCCAAAATGCACTAGGTGCTTCTTTGTTTCTGGGGCTTGTGTTTTAGTCCACGAGAGCACTAGAGGCACATGTGGGACATTTCTACAAACTGCAGAATCTGGACAATACATATTTGGTAGCGTTTCTCTGGTAAAACCTTCTGTGTTAGAAAAAAAAAATGGAATCAAATTTTATTTCTGCAAGAAAAATTTAATTTGCAAATTTCACCTCCACTGTGGTTTAATTCCTGTGAAACGCCTAAAGGGTTAAGAAACTTTCTAAATGCTGTTTTAAATACTTTGAGGGGTCTAGATTTTAAAATGGGGTGTTTTTTGGGGTTTCTAATACATAGGCCCATCAAAGCCACATCAGAAATAAAAATAAAAAGAATGCTCAAAAAACTATGCCAATCTAAAGTAGACATATGGGAAATGTTAATTAGTAACTACTTTGTGTGGTACAACCATCTGCCTTAGGCCTTATTCACACGGACATGTCAGTGTTGCGCACGCAAAAAATGCTGCGTTTTGCACGCATCACGCGCGGCACCCGGAAGTGCTTCCGTGTGCCGTGCGCGATTTAACACACCCATTGACTTCAATGGGTGCGTGCTGCTTGAAACACGGCCAAATATAGGACATGTCGTGGGTTTTACGCAGCGCCCATACGCTGCGTGAAATTAACTGACAGTCTGAACGGCCCCATTCATTAACATAGGTCCGTGCGACGCGCATGAAAATCGTTTGAATAAGACGTTACAAGCAGATACATTTAAATTCAGGAAAATGTACATTTTTCTAAATTTTCTGTAAATTTTGCTCTTTTTTACAAATAAACACTGAAAGTATCGACCAAATTTTACCACTACCATAAAGCCCAATGTGTCACGAGAAAACAATCTCAGAATCGCTTGGATAGGTAAAAGCATTCCGAAGTTCTTACCACATAAAGTGACACGTCAGATTTTAAAAATGGGCTCTGAGCATAAGGCCAAAACAGGGCTGCGTCCTTAAGGGGTTAAAAAACACACCTATTGGCAAAATGTATACATAAATACTTTGCTTTGTAAGTTAACCCCTTAGTGACAAGCCTATTTTAGGCCCGTTTTTGCGGGATTAGTTGTACTTTTTAATGGCACCATTTTAGGGTACATATCATTTTTTTATTAACTTTTATTAACCTTTTTTTTGGGGGGATTACAAAAAACCCTGATATTCCACCATTATTTTCTAAATTGATGCCGTTCACTGTGCCGCGTAAATAACACGTTACCTTTAATCTATGGGTCGGTACGATTACGACGATACGACATATGTATACGTTTTTTATGTTTTACGACTTTTGCACAATAAAAACACTTTTGAACTAAAATTATTTGTTTTTGCATCGTCGCTTTCCAAGAGCCGTAATTTTTTTATTTTTCTATCAATGTAGTGATTTTTTTGTTTGTTTTTTGCGGGACGAGACGTAGTTTTGATTGGTACTGTTTTGAGGTACATGGGACTTATTGATTCATTTTTACTATGACTTTTTTGGGGGGCAATGGAAAAAAATTGCAATTTTATTTATTTTTTACACTTTTACTAAATAAAACCACTTTTTATGGAAAGTTTTATTTCACATTAATTATTTTTTTAGTCCCACTAGGGGACTTTACTATGTGATCTTCAGATCGCTGCTATAATGCTTTGGTATACTTAGTATACCGGAGAATTATTGCCTGTCAGTGTAAATCTGACAGGCAATCTATTGGGACGTGCCTCTGGCCCCCGGCTGCTATGAAACCCCATCGGAGACTCGCGATTGCATTTGCAGGCCGCCGATGGGTGACAGAGGGAGCTCAATCCCTCTGTAAACAAGTTAAATGGTGCGGTCACTATTGACGGCGGCAGTTAACGGGTTAACTTCGATCGCTGGAGCAGGAGTCCGGCTGTCATCAGACAGCCGAGCCCCGGCTCCAGCCTGCACGGCACACACGTGCAGGACTAAGGCCCCATGAACACGAACGTAAAAACGCCCGTAATCACGGGCCGTAATTACGGGCCCATAGACTTCTATTGGCCACGGGGACCTCCCCGTAGGCCGTTGAAAAATATAGAACATGTCCTATTTTAGGCCGTAATCACGGCACGTGCAGGCCCATAGAAGTCTATGGGGCTCCCGTAATTACAGGTGACTACGTGTGTGCACCCGTAATTACGGGAGTGTTGCTAGGCGACGTCAGGGGATAGTCACTGTCCAGGGTGCTGAAAGAGTTAAACGATCGGCAGTAACTCTTTCAGCACCCTGGACAGTGGCTACCGATCACAATATAGATCAACGTGTAAAAAAAATAAAAAAGACGTTCATACTTACCCAGAACTCCCTGCTTCTTCCTCCAGTCCGGCCTCCTGGGATGACATTACAGCCCATGTGACCGCTGCAGCCAATCACAGGCTGCAGCGGTCACATGGACTGCCGTGTCATTCAGGGAGGTCGGGCAGGATGTCGAAAGAGGGACGCGTCACCAAGACAACGGCCGGGTAAGTATGAATCTTTTTTACTTTTACTATAGAAAGGACTGTCCCTTCTCTCTAACCTGCACTGATAGAGAGAAGGGGCTGCCGATTAGTGCAGTGCAATTTTGCATCGAAAACGTGCCCGTAAATACTGGTGCAATACGGGTCGAATACGTGTGACCAAGGACCCGTATTTACGCCAGTATTTACGGAAGGAAAAAAATACGTTCGTGTGCATGAGGCCTTAGACTGGGCCGCCGTGAAAAGGTCGCGGCCTAGCCTAAGGCCCCTTAGTGACCGCCGTGAAAAGGCGTATTGGTAGTCACTAAGGGGTTAAAGGGTTCATGGCAAACTAAGAACTAGTCAAGTAAAAAATTATAATTTTTTCCTGTCTTGTTTGAAGTTACATGCAGAAATAATAAATTAGGTTAATGCAAAATTTAGGTTATGCTAAATATTTGTGCACACTTACTACTCAAGCAGTCTGCCAAAAAAGCTATTTAAAATGCTATATTTTAAAGTCTGAATATTCAAATGACACATACAGTATAAATGAAGATTGTCTTAGAGTCAGAGGTACACTTTCAAATACTCAAAAATACCTCCGGTCACTAATAAATTAATGTCGTATTAATGAATCGATTCTTTAGAATATAACTATTCTCACAGAGAAGTAGATTGTCCAAGCCGCAATCAGTTTATGGTTGGACTGGGGTGCAGACTCTCGGATTCCCTTGTCTTGGCCCTACAATAGTCACCAAAAGGCAGCAACTGTGCTGTAGCTGAGTCGGGTAGTAGCAAGCCGGAGGATAAGAAAGGACCATAGTCAGGAGTCAATACCAGAAGAAGCACAGGAGCCAAGCTACAAATCCAGAGGGTTAGATAGAAGCGTAATCCAGGAACAAGGCCGAGGTCAGGAACAGAGTCAAACAGCAATATGATTAATAGCCAAACAAATGATGTTCTTTGATTTGCAGGCGAGGAGAGAATTCTTGAGTCCCTTTTAAAGGACTGAAAACTGCTGACAGGATGGGGAGAGCAACGTAACTACACTTGTGTTGTCTTCGTTTTGATGTCCCTGGCACCGTGATCGCAAGTGCCAATCTCTGCCCTGAGGGATTGCTTTAGCGGTCTCGTGACTAGACGCTAGAACAGTCAGAGCAAAGGGGAGGGTCCGGCAGAGTTCAGTGTAGAGTGCCAGGAGCACTGAACATGAAAAGGCCAACTCCATGGCACTTGCGATTTTGGCACAAAATACAGACTTCTCGGTCATGTAACTTGCATGACTGACTACACAGGTATCGTTACGCTGCTCTCACCAACCTGTATATAGCGCACTGAGCAGTTTTGAGGGCTCAAAACTGCTGACCGATTCCCATTAAATATGCTACCAGGACCGACGTCATCTTGGAGCGCTGCTGCCAGCCGTGCAGAGAAGGGCTAGGCCTAAATTGTAAAGTTGATCCATACTGTAAATGATTCATGGTGTCAGGAAGTCATGTAGTGACTACCAGAAGAATATGTTTGACCTGGCAATGATTTTCCTTCAATACTTATGTTCTGTTCAGCAGGTGAGAAAAGTTAAATATTTACATTTTGCTTCTCTTTCCTTTTGAACCAGATCTGAATTTTTTTTTAAATGATATTTATATTTTAAAAAAAAAAGCACTGTGAACCCAGCCCTATGGTGTCTTAAGAATACGTCATTTTCATTACGTAACTTTTTGAGATTGCTTCTCAAAATTGTCCACACTTGCTATGTAGTGCCTATGGGTAAGTGTATGTTCACACGCAAACTCAAAAACGTCTGAAAGTACAAAGCAAAAGAGCGCCTGATTTTCAGACGTTTTTTAAGCGACTCACGATTTTTGCAGCGTTTTTTACAGTCATTTTTGGAGCTGTTTTCAATAGAGTCTATGAAAAACGGCTCCAAAAACGTCCCAAGAAGTGACCGACACTTCTTTTTCGCGACTAATTTTCTACGCGGCTGTTTTTCAAAACGGCTGCGTAAAAAAACAGCCCGTTGGAACAGAACGCCATTTTTCCCTTGCAATCAATGGGCAGATGTTTGGAGGCGTTCTGCTTCCGAAAATAGGCTGTGTGAACATACCATTAGAGGCCATAAAACAGACTATAGCCTGTTGACAGACTGTATTGAAATTGTGGGGAATTTAAATTCCCATAGCTGCTCTGCAATATTGAATTGCTCCTGCTTGAGGCAAAAGCTGTCTGCCCATACATTTAGCGGTTGTGTGCATGCCGGCCACATAGTTAGGACTTATTCAGATGAACGTATAATACGTCCGTGCTACGCACGTGATTTTCACGCGCGTCGCATGGACCTATGTTTGTCAATGGGGCCGTTCAGACTGTCAGTGATTTTCACGCAGCATATATCCGCTGCGTAAAACTCACGACATGTCCTATATTTGCCAGTTTTTCGCGCATGACGCACCCACTGAAGTCAATGGGTGCGTGAAAACCGCGCACGGCACACACTTCCGTGTGCCGCGAGTGATGCACGCTACAGTAGTCAAAACTATGAATGAAAACAGAAAAGCACCACGTGCTTTTCTGTTTACAAACATAAAAACAGAGTGTCATAATGATGGCGGCAATCACGCAGCCACGCATCATATGCTGCTGACACACAGAGCTTTTATGGACATTTTGCGAGCGCAAAACTACGCTCGTGTGAATCCGGCCTTATACTGCGAATTGCTGTGGTTTTGCAATGCATTTTTCAGGAGGTGTGGCAAGTACAGGTGAACCACATAAAATCCAAGAGCTTCACATGTACTTTCCACGCTGACGAAAACTGCAACGACAAACCGCTGCCAGTGTATGCTGCAGGGTTTTCCAGCTGCACATCACAAACCCTACGTGTATGGGCACCCTAACAATATGTTTAGCAACTGCTCATAGTATAAGCAGAGTACCTGCAAACAGACCTCTAAACGTCTTAAAATTATAAGGCTGGGTTCACACACACTATTTACGGACGTAATTCGGGCGTTTTAGCCGCGAATTCCGTCTGAAAATACGGCTCAAAAGCATCCATCGGCAAACATCTGCCCATTCATTTGAATGGGTCTTACGATGTTCTGTGCCAACAGTCATTTTTTTTACGCGCCGCTGTTAAAAGGCGGCGCGTAAAAAAGATGCCCGCGTCAAAGAGGTGCCTGTCACTACTTCAGACGTAAATGGAGCCGTTTTCCATGGACTCCATGGAAAAACAGCTCCAATTACGTCCGTAATGGACGCAGCGAAAGACGCCTGCACATGCCATTACGGCTGAAATTACGGTGCGGCTTTCTCCTGAAACCAGCACCGTAATTTCAGCCGTAACGGACGCTGCCGTGTGAACATACCCTAAAGTTGAAAGTCAAGTCTAGCCCAGTTAGGCCTCATTCCCACGGCACTATTTGATCAGTATTTTGCATCAGTATTTGTAAGCCAAAACCAGGAGAAACAGAGAAAAATACAATGGAAAGATTTGCACCTCTTGTATTTTGGGCCATAGAATCTAAGCCAAGCCTAATTTACTGCTGGTTTCTATAATTAATTAATAAATTAAGTAAGAATATGGCCCAGTGGATAATATAAATAAGAAACTTGTCATGTAGAAGAAATGTCCACCATCATAAAGTTACACAGCAGAACATGTGTGCTCACCACAAGTTAAAATTTTCATGAAGTTCTTACTGGTGACAGACACATCTGTTCATAATGCCGTTATAACATCAAAGTTTACTCAAATTGTTCTATGCTGTTCCAATACAATAATAGGAGAGATTTACTAAGCTAAATGCTTACATGCTTTGCGTCAGATTTATTATGTGTTTTAGACACCTTTTGCGCCTCTCTAGATAGTTTGGAAAAGAGGCTAGAAATAAGTGTGTCTCAGAAAAAGGGGCATGACTTAAAATTCACCAAAGTGCACCAAATATTGGTTTAAAGTCAGCTAACCAAAAAGGAAAAGTGTCTAATGTGTCTAGCAACATGCACCAAATTTATCATACAGAATGCTCCGCTAAGATAAATTTGGCATCTCCGCCATGCCTGGTCTAGTCTTAAGATAAGTTTAAGACCGTATTAATAAATGTGCCCCAATATGCCAATAAAAATTATGCAAATAACTCCACTTGACAACAACTAGTTGTTAGGGTATGTTCACACGCAGTGTTTTCAGACATAATTTGGGCGTTTTATGCCTCGAATTATGCCTGAAAAAACAGCTCCAATACGCCTACAAACATCTGCCCATTGCTTTCAATGGGTTTCACAGTGTTCTGTTCCCACGAGGTGTTATTTTACGCGTCGCTGTCAAAATACGGCGCGTAAAAATACGCCCGTGAAAAAGAAGTGCATGTCACTTCTTGGGGCGTTTTTGGAGTCGTTATTCATTGACTCCATTGAAAAACAACTCCATTAACAGCCGTAAAATACGCCATGAAAAACGCGAGTTGTTAAAAAACGTCGGAAAATCAGGAGCTGTTTTCAGGCGAAAACAGCTCCGTAATTTCAGACGTATTTTGCTAAGACGTGTGAATATACCCTCAGGCTCACTGGTGGCAACAGTGTTAAAATGTCCATTTCTAACGCATCCTAATCATCCATGTTGAGTTTAAGTTGTCGCTTGACTATAGATGTGAAAATTGCATGCTTTGTGCAAGACTGAACAAGCAATTTGCAACATGCAAGTTCAACACTTCTGCTGAAGTAACTGTTCATTATACATAACAGATAGTGACATTTAACCACTTCAGTACCTGGGTATTTTTTTAATTAACCACCACACCCAATTTTTATTACATGTGGGTTTAATGGCTACAACTTGTAATTTTTTTTAGTAATGTTAATAAAATAATGTTCACGTCTTTTTTTTTTTTTCTCTTGAATGGTCATTTTGATATATGACACATACAGCTTTCGGTAGTCAGGGCAGGGCTAGTGCTGTGGATTTGGGCAGCGGTAGTATTTTTTGTGTATATATATATATATATATATATATATATTGTTTTTTTTTTCTATGATTTAAATTTTGCAGTATTATATTTTGGGGTTTTGTACACAATGTGTTATAAGGGACCTTTGGAGGACACACTACCGTTGTCTCTTGTTTAGGTCTCTTCCGTCAGAGGAAGAGATGACCGAAAATCCAGATTGAAAGCATCGCTTCCGTTGGAATTACCATTAATTTCAATGCTAATTATTTTGTTTGAGTTGAATTCTGTTTGCCTCCGTTCCCAAGGTTTCCGGTGCAGACTGCACTTTTGCTTCTGTGAAAAAACCGGAAACCTAGTGAACGGAGGCAAATGGAATCCAACTTAACAAAACAATTAACATTGAAATCAATTGTAATTCAAATGGAAGCGATTCTTTCAATCTGGATTTTCGGTCATCTCTTCCTCTGACGGAAGAGACCTAAACAGGAGTCAACGGTACTGTGAAGCCTTACTTTACATACCGTATGGCAGAGCAGCCCCAGTTAGGCCACTTTCACACAGAATTTTTCTGACAATTTATATTGCATCAAAAAACGCTTCTAAAGAGTTATTAAAATGTAACATGCGTTTTTATGGCGTTTTTAATTTGGTGTCATTTTTGTACATGCTTTTTTTTCTGGCATTTTGAAGTCCTATAGAGCAGTGGTCCCCAACCTTTTTTGCATCGAGGACCAGTTTGATGCAAGAAAATTTTTACAGGGACGGCGGGGCGGGTGTTAGTCAGTTCACACATTGTGTTAATACGCCCTTTACCTGTATTATAATACCTGTGTTATACTGCAGAAAATCTGCAGCATAATACAGTAGCAGCAAAGTGGATGAGATAAAACAAGTCTCATCCACACTTTGCGTAAATACTGAGCAGAATTTTATTCCACAGCATTTCAATAGTATTTGCGGAAACGCTGCTTATTTGTTACGGGATTTCCCCATTGAATTCAATGGGGAGGTGAAATCCACAACTAATAGCAGCAGGGGCGTAGCTAAAGGCTCATGGGCCCTGTTGCAAAAATTCAGCTGGGGCCCCCTACCACTCCCCAACACAACCAGACCCCGGCCCGCGCCCAGCCACCTTGCCCAACAGTCCCCATGGCTGCCCCCACAGTATAATGCACCCATAGCTGCCTCCACGGTATAATGCCGCAATAGCTTCCCCCACACAGTATAATGCCCCCATATTACATAGTATAATGATCTCCATAACTGCCCCCACACAGTATTATGCTCCCCATAGCTTCCCCCACACAGTATAATGCTCCTCATAGCTGCCCCCTTACAGTATAATGCCCCAATAGCTGCCCCCTCAGTATAATTCCCCCCATAGCTGCCCCCTCACAGTAAAATGCCCCCCATAGCTGCCCCCTCATAGTATAATGCCCCCATAGCTGCCTCCACAGTATAATGCCCCCATAGTATAATGCTCCCCATAGCTGCCCCCACAGTATAAGGCCTCCCATAGCTCCACCATATCAGCCTCCCTCCCATATCCAGTATAATGCCCCTATATGTGCCTAATAAAAAATAATAACATAATTACTTACCTATCCCCACTCCCACGACGGGTGGAGGATCCATCTACTCCGGTCTGTGCTACGAGTCACTCGGCGCAGACAGGCGCAATGACGTCACAACATAGTGCCTGCCTGCGCCAAGCCGCTCATGGCAGAGTGAATGCTGGGCAAAAGAGCCGTCACTCTTGCTCCAACATTCAATACAACTGTATCTGCATCCTAAGGATGCAGTTGGAACTGGGACCAGCGGCGGTCAGGTAGTATGTCCCAGTTTCAACTGTATCCTGAGGACGTAGATATATTTAAAATTGATTCTGAAACTGTGAACAGTCAGCTCCCTGCTTCAGCATTTACTGTGTAACGCTGGCCGGTAATGTCATCCCACTTGTCTGCGCCGAACCACTCATAGCACAGAGCGGAAGTACAGAGGGATCTCCTCCACTTGTTGTAGGAACGGGGCTAGGTGAGTATTTATTTTTTATAAGGCACTATGGGGGAATTATACTGTCTGGGGGCACCTGTTAAGGCATTATACTGTATGAAGGCAGCTATGGGGCTTTATACTTTTAGCTTTATTGATGAAAAACTTGGACAGCAGCTTATACATGAGAGAAGACTGGTACGCAGCTTACTTGGCGCAAACTATGTTCCAGTCTTATCTTAAGCATGTTCTGCTGTCCATGATTCTTCAATAAAACTACCCAAAAGGGTGATTGCCACAAGTTTCTTCTGTCTTCTGAATATTAATTATTTGAAAGACTTTGAAATGTCAAGGTTCCACTTTAGTTTGTTTTGAACGTTTTGAATATCCAAAACGTTAGATGAAATTGCTTGTCCGTGCTATATAGGGGGGTGCTTTCTTAAAAAAACAATGTGAATTTCAGAGGACACAATAAATAAAAAAATTCAACATATAAAGAAAGCTGCTTACTCGTTTCAAGTCATCATGTGAATTACAACAAAGCATAAAACACCTCTTTCAAATGTCATCATTGTCAAACTCATTTATTAAAGAATTATTCCCATCACAGAAAGTGATGGAATATCGCTAGGATATGCCATGATCGGTTGGGGCCCAACTGGGATTAAAGGGGTCGCAGCGCTGCAAATCCTATTCACAGTTTATCCCTGCACAGCAGCAATCCTGGCTACCCGCGGTGCAGAGAACTCCAGCACAGCCCTATTCATGTGAACTTCTAAAGCAGCGCTGCAGCCCCTTCAATCTCATGATCGGTGAGGGACCCGGCTGTCGCCGTTCCACCGATCACAAAGTGATGGCATATCCTAGCGATTTGCCATTACTTTCTGTGATGGAATAGCCCTTTAATTAGGAGTCCAGCCTATACTGAGTTCTGTAATCCATCTTTGTTTCTTGATGCCAAGGTACCGAAGTACTTGTGGTGATACAGTCCTTCTTCAACATAGCAGGTTACCCCAACAAATCTCCACAGACAAGAGAAGATTTGGTGGTGTCACATGCTGGCAGGATATTCCATTGCTAAAAAACGATGTGACCATATTTGAGTCCCTGCTTATGAAATAGTACTCCTGTGGAAAAAGAAAAACACGGAATATCAATTTTTGTCAAAGTTTCCATTTAAAGAGGTCCTGTCCGCTCTCCTGAAATATGTTTTAGAAAATACCGTATTTTTCGGACTATAAGACACACCTGACCATAAGACGCACCCAGGTTTTAGACAACAGAAAATAGGAAAAAAATTATTTGTTAAAAAATAATTTATTCTGTTTCACCACATTCTGAGAGCCCAAACTTTTTTTTATCGATTGAGCGGTGTGAGGGCTTATTTTGTTGCGGGACAAAATAATTTTATTTTTTACATTGTGCTTGGGGAAAGAAATGGGAAAGGGTTTTTTGTTTTTTTACACTCCTAAAAATGTATCTAACATTTTAATTATTTTTTACACATTTTATTAGTTCCCCTAGGGGACTTGAACCAGCGGCCACTTGGTTACATGTGGAGTTACTGAAACAGCGTAACTACGCTGTTTCCCTAACTCCCATAGTAGTGAATGGCAGTTACGGAAGCAGCGGAGAATGCGAGCTACGCTGTTTCCATAACTACTGTTCAGTTCTATGGGAGTTTATTCTTGCTAAAAACGGCGTCTTATAGTCCGAAAAACTTGTATTCCACATGAAATAACAATGCTGATGTATAATTTCCAAGAACACTGCACTGTGCCATTCCTCTATTATTCCTCATGGAAATGTATGAATAATTTGACAACTGGGTATTAGCATTTCCCTTGTCAAAGGGGCGTGTCTCTACAGTTTCACTCTGTCAGCACTGATGTCACATTGTCAGACACACCCCCAACTCAGATTATTCATAAATTTAAGGGAGGAATAACAAAGGAACGGAACAACATAGAGTTCTAAGATAAGATGCTCCAGGATTGTTACTCTTAGGGAATATACAGTGAAGGAAATTAGTATTTGATCCCTTGCTGATTTTGTAAGTTTGCCCACTGTCAAAGACATGAACAGTCTAGAATTTTTAGGCTAGGTTAATTTTACCAGTGAGAGATAGATTCCATTTAAAAAAAAACAGAAAATCACATAGTCAAAATTATATATATTTATTTGCATTGTGCACAGAGAAATAAGTATTTGATCCCTTTGGCAAACAATACTTAATACTTGGTAGCAAAACCCTTGTTGGCAAGCACAGCAGTCAGACATTTTTTGTAGTTGATGATGAGGTTTGCACACATGTTAGATGGAATTTTGGCCCACTCCTCTTTGCAGATCATCTGTAAATCATTAAGATTTCGAGTCTGTCGCTTGGCAACTCGGATCTTCAGCTCCCTCCATAATTTTTCGATGGGATTAAGGTCTGGAGACTGGCTAGGCCACTCTATGACCTTAATGTGCTTCTTTTTGAGCCACTCCTTTGTTGCCTTGGCTGTATGTTTCGGGACATTGTCGTGCTGGAAGACCCAGCCACGAGTCATTTTTAATGTCCTGGTGGAGGGAAGGAGGTTGTCACTCAGGATTTGACGGTACATGGCTCCATCCATTCTCCCATTGATGCGGTGAAGTAGTCCTGTGCCCTTAGCAGAGAAACACCCCCAAAACATAATGTTTCCACCTCCATGCTTGACAGTGGGGACAGTGTTCTTTGGGTCATAGGCAGCATTTCTCTTCCTCCAAACACGGCGAGTTGAGTTAATGCCAAAGAGCTCAATTTTAGTCTCATCTGACCACAGCACCTTCTCCCAATCACTCTCAGAATCATCCAGATGTTCATTTGCAAACTTCAGACGCGCCTGTACATGTGCCTTCTTGAGCAGGGGGACCTTGCGGGCACTGCAGGATTTTAATCCATTATGGCGTAATGTGTTACCAATGGTTTTCTTGGTGACTGTGGTCCCAGCTGCCTTGAGATCATTAACAAGTTCCCCCCGTGTAGTTTTCGGCTGAGCTCTCACCTACCTCAGGATCAAGGATACCCCACAAGGTGAGATTTTGCATGGAGCCCCAGATCGATGTCGATTGACAGTCATTTTGTATGTCTTCCATTTTCTTACTATTGCACCAACAGTTGTCTCCTTCTCACCCAGCGTCTTACTTATGGTTTTGTAGCCCATTCCAGCCTTGTGCAGGTCTATGATCTTGTCCCTGACATCCTTAGAAAGCTCTTTGGTCTTGCCCATGTTGTAGAGGTTAGAGCAGACATGGGCAAACTACGGCCCGCGGGCCACATACGGCCCGTTAGGCTTTTTAATCCGGCCCGCCGAACTTGTCCAAATTATAGTAAAAACCTCCTTTTTTTTCCCCTTTCCCTGCAATGCCCACGTTTTCCCAATAGATGGCGCACTCAAAACACATTGACCGTTGTTAATGTGGCGCGTATTTCTCTTTATTTCACTTTAATTTTCACTTCGTTTCACGTCACCATTAAGCCCTTCTGTGAAAATGAGCGGACCAAAGAGAAGGAAAGTGGACAGCGAATGCCGAGTGTTTAATAAGGAGTGGACAACAAAATACTTCTTCACTGAAGTCCGATCAACGGCTGTATGTCTGATATGCCAAGAAGATGTTGCGGTTTTCAAAGAGTACAATATCAGCCAGTATCTGCGAAATAGTATGTAAATGCCATATCTTGCATATTCCTTGAGACAAATTTATTAACTGATAAGGGCTATTTTTCACATTTGAAAGACAGTTAATAAATTGGGTTGTAGTGTTCTTACTGTGCTATGAGGTTTGCACACACTACATTTAATGCTTTAGTATATCCGGCCCAAACACTCCCTCCAAATGCTCCTGGCCCGGCCCCTCTGTCAAATTTTAGAACCCATTGTGGCCCGCGAGTCAAAAAGTTTGCCCACCCCTGGGTTAGAGTCAGACAGATTAATTGAGTCTGTGGACAGGAGTCTTTTATACAGGTGACCATGTAAGACAGCTGTCTTTAATGCAGGCACCAAGTTGATTTGGAGCGTGTAACTGGTCTGGAGGAGGCTGAACTCTTAATGGTTGGTAGGGGATCAAATACTTATTTCTCTGTGCACAATGCAAATAAATATATATCATTTTGACTATGTGATTTTTTTTTTTTTTTTTAAATATAATCTATCTCTCACTGGTAAAGTTGACCTAGCCTAAAAATTCTAGACTGTTCATGTCTTTGATAGTGGTCAAACTTACAAAATCAGCAAGGGATCAAATACTTATTTCCTTCACGGTATGTATTTACTAAAACAGACATATCAGGAGAGGTGACAGGTCCTCCTTTAGTACATGTTAAGGTCTCATGCACTCAGCCGTATTATGGTTCTACACCAGTCCTAAATTCTACAGAGCTCTAATGGAGCGCCCATCAAAGTTGATGGCCCCATACTATATCTATGCATGCCTCAGATTTCATACAGAGGGTTTTTCTCTCTGATCCAGAATCTGAAAGAAATACAATTATACCAAGCTCTATCGAATGCTGTATTGCAGAGATATTCTCAACTACAAACCTAGCTTCTAGTGGGAATACTTTCATAATTAGGGACCCCGTGTGCTGCTGTACAGGATACGTGCTTGTATGCATGACACCTAAGCCTAAGTTCAGACTTTGCGTTTAGCTGTGGTTTTTGAAGCAATATTTTTTCATAACATACAAACTGCAGCATCCCGTTGTCACATCAATTACGAGTGAGATTCGCGCTACATTCATCAACAAGGCACACGGCACAGGGCAGTGATACTGATGCATGGTGTGCCAGTTTTAATGAATCCCTTAATTGCATTTTGAAAACGCATGGGTTTTATTTTTTTCTCTATTTGTTGTGATTTTTCAAGGTTTTTAAATTAAGTACTGAACAGTTTTGCAAAATAAACAGTTATAGATACAATGCCTGAACTAGCCTTTTTTTTTAGCCAAATGAGGACTGGATGGTTTTTTGTGCCAAAGCCAGGAGTGGATCCAAAGAGAAGGAAAAGTATTTGGGTATATTCATAGCAGTTGAGGTGCAGTTAAAAAACCCATTAAAAAAAAACATGCTTTTTTAACGTGACTTAGTAGTTTTTTTTATGCGGTTGACGTTAAAAACGTAACAAAATGACGGTAAAAACACATGCGGTTTCTTCAGATTCTTTTGCGTTTTTTAACTGCACCTTAACGGCTATGTGTGAATTTTCCCCTTAGGCCAGATTCAAACGAGCGTGTGCGTCTTACGCACGCAAAAAACACGGCGTTTTGCATGCGCAAAAGGCACTTAACAGCTCTGTGTGTCAGCCCCGTATGATGCGCAGCTGCGTGATTTTCGCGCAGCCGCCTTCATTATGACACTCCCTTTGGATGTTTGTAAACCGAAAAGCACGTGGTGCTTTTCTGTTTACATTCATAGTTTTACTGCTGTTGCGCGAATCACGCGAGTCCCACGGAAGTGCTTCCGTGTGGTGCGCGTGATTTTCACGCACCCATTGACTTCAATGGGTGCGTGATGCGCGAAATACGCACAAAGAACGGACATGTCGTGAGTTTTACGCAGCGGACTCACGCTGCGCAAAAATAACTGACAGTCTGCACTGCCCCATAGACTAATGTAGGTCCGTGCGAGGCGCGTGAAAATCACGAGCGTTGCACGGACGTATATCACGTTCGTCTGAATAAGCCCTTATCCTGCAATCACAGATGTCGTTTTTGAGGCCGTTTTTAAACGGCTGAAAATTACAGAGCTGTTTTCAGAGAAAACAGCCTCTGATTTTCAGACGTTTTTTAAGCTGAAAACGGTTTTTTTCAGGCGTTTTTTGGAGCCGTTATTTCTATTTCTACCCTTACATGTGCAGGATACAGGGTTCTTTCATGCATGCACTCTATAAAGGTCTGCAGAAATCAAACTATTTTCCTATACACATAACAATCTTTCCTCATCTCTGAAAACAGCGGCAATCACTTTTTATCCCAACTTTTGTGATGATACCAGTGAATGTAACCATTTACATAAGCATTTGTTGTTGCGTGCTTGTTTCCATGCAGAAAACCTTAACTAGTATATGGATAGTGCACGCCTAACACACAGTTATGCAGCTAGTGGTGCTCCTCTTTCTTTTGTATGTATGTACGTACATCTTATACAGGCAGAGTATGAGAGAATGAAATGGAATAAGGAGCCTGTATTTGAGATTGATGTACTGGTTCAGCATACAGATCAGCCAGGACTTGAATCTCTGTGTGCTTTGTGACAGTTCTGTTAACAGGATGGAGGAGGCAGAAAAGAGTTAATGTATCTGCTGGTGATTTAGACAGGCGCACAAGTTTTACACAGTCAATCATCCATCATCCATATGTTTCTATCTAATCTACGTTATTGTTCCTCTTGTGTCCATGGCTCCCTCCTACATAACTTGTGGCTGATCATATTTCCTCTCCTCTCCATTTCTTCCTACATCCCCCTGCACATATATCTCTCCTACCTTCTCACACCGGCTCTCGGTCTCTCCCTCCCTTCCTACATCACACACATCCCTTTTCTTTTATTACACACGCACGCTCTGTCACCTTCGCTGACACATCTCTCATCTCTCACACTCCGTATTTCAATCACAAATAATCTTTTCATATCACAGATTCTATTTCTCTGTGCTGAACCAGTGTCTGTTCTCTTCCTCATCTGGTTTGTCTCTCCATCTTTGTCTCCCTCCACTCTGCCTGCATTTTGCATACATCTGTTTAGTCAGCGTCTCCCAATTTCTGTTTCCTACCTCTTCCATCTACTTGCCTATCTGTCTCAGTGCTCAGTTTCTTACAGTACACTTTTCTCTCTCGCACCACTTACTCGCCACAAATTCAATCGATCAATCACTTTTAAGTCTAGGGCTACACGCCAACATCCATTGTTTGCAGTAGCGTGGGGAGCATCGCTATTGCAGCATATGCAGCATGCATTGCTGCTGAAGCAACAATAAAATATTTGAAATCGCTAGGCAGTAATATTGCAACCTGGGTCCAATACAATTTTTTGGCTGTGAAGTCATGTGATGCCACTATGTGATTGTGTTGCATCCTGTCAGACCTGTTTAAACAAGTATAATTCCATGTGAATGTCCCATCCGGGATGGAACTGGCCCACCAGAGTACCAGAGGATCCTCCTGTGGGCTTAGACTCAACAATGCTACTACAACAAGCTTCCAAAACATCAGCAGAAGACATTTGAAGCTTACTTTGGAGCCAATCATTTACCAACTAAGGTTGATTCACAAATTAGACGTTATTGATCATATGTCCTGAATGTGCAATGATAACAATGAAGATGATGATAAAATTAAAAGTGGACATGTACATGTTCTGTTTGGGTGAAGAGTGGGCCCTCCGAATAATTTATTCTGGTATGCTCAAATAATCTAGTCTGACACTGGTCCATTTCCTTTTCACGGAAAACCTTGGTGCCACACAAATACTGACGCAACTTGAGCACTAATCCCCAAGTATAATGGTTATGATGATTGCCATCCTAAGAAGAGCTCAAAAACTCCTCCATATGCTTTGGGAGTTTTCGGTTATAGTAAAGTATTGGAGTGCACTACGCAAACAATCTTTAACCCACAAATTATCCATGCCAGGTACTGCCTCCTGTCTGTAATGGCCTTGCTAACTTCCCACTAAGTATTGTATAACTCTGATGCACGTTCAACGAATCCATCCCATGTTGTATTTAAAAACACCCTAAGGAGAAAAACTTATATACAAAGATGAGGTGCAAGCTTTTTAATGGGCTTTCTTATACGCTTTATCACATATTCTTTTAATATAGAAATAAATACATAATTGTCTGCAATAGATTACACGAAAAACCAATATATATAAGTACATTTATCACCTTTGTATGGTACAGATGTAGCAGTCTTTACCTTGACTTTTAACGCATTAAACAAGCAATGCTAGATCTGTTATGTTGACTTTTTCAATTACTTTTCAATGGCTTTTGTTGTGTGATATCACGCTGCAGCAAGTTATCAGAATCAAGTTAAAGATGGCTACATCCGTAAATATTCTCGCGCGTAAAAGTTATCTATTTCAACAATGTACGGTACATGAAATATAAGCAATAAACATAGGGGCAGCATTTATCAAACTACATTTAGGTCCAGAATTATCTGGACAGTGACACAAGTTTTGGCATTTTAGCTGTTTACCAAAACATATTGAATATATAGTTATATAATCAATATGGGCTTAAAGTGCAGACTTTCAGCTTTAATTTGAGGGTATTCACATCCTAATTTGAGGAAGGATTTAGGAATTACAGCTCTTTATTATGTAGCTGCCTTTTTTTCAAGGGACCAAAGGTAATTGGACAATTATCTCAAAAGCTATTTAATGGGCTGCATGGGCTATTCCCTGGTTAATCCATCAATTAAGCAGGTAAAAGGTCTGGAGTTGATTCCAGGTGTGGTATTTGCATTTAGAAGCTGTTTCTGTGAACCCACAACATGAGGTCAAAGGAGCTGTCAATGCAAGTGAAACAGACCATCATTGGGCTCAAAAAAATGAAGAATTCCATCAGAGAGATAGCACAAATGTTAGACGTGGCCAAATCAACAGTTTGGCACATTCTTGTAAAAAAAAAGAACACACTGGTGATCTCGTGATCTCCAAAAGGCCTGGACCTCCACGGAAGACAAAAGTGTTGGATGATCGCAGAATCCTTTCCATGGTGAAGAAAAACCCCTTCACAACATCTACCCAAGTGAAGAACACTGTCCTGGAAGTAGGTGAATCAGTATCTAAGTCTACCATAAAGAGAAGACTTCATGAGAGCAAATACAGAGGGTTCACCACAAGGTGCAAACCATAAATCAGCCTCAAAAATAGAAAGGCCAGATTAGACTTTGCCAACAACATCTAAAGAAGCCGCCCAGTTCTGGAACAGAATTCTTTGGACAGATGAAACTAAGATCAACCTGTACCAGAATGAAGGGAGGAAAAAAGTATGGAGAAGGCATGGAATAGCTCATGATCCAAAGCACACCACATCCTCTGTAGAACATGGTGGAGGCAGGGTGATGGCATGGGCATGCATGGCTGCCAAAGGCACTGGGTCACTAGGGTTTATTGATGATGTGACTGAAGACAGAAGCAACCGGATGAATTCTGAGGTGTTAAGGAATATACTTTCTGCTCATATTCAACCAAATGCAGCAAGGTTGATTGGACGTCGCTTCACAGTACAGATGGACAATGACACAAAACAAACTGCGAAAGCAACCCAGGAGTTGTTTAAGGCAAAGAAGTAGAATATTCTGCAATGGCCCAGTTAATCACCAGATCTCAACTCGATTGAGCATGCATTTTACTTGCTTAAGAGAAAACTTAAGGCAGAAAGACCCACAAACAAGAAATAACTGAAGACAGCTGCCGTAAAGGCCGGGCAAAGCATCTCAAAGGAGAACACCCAGCATTGGGTGTTGTCCATGGGTTACAGACTTCAGGCAGTCATTGCCTGCAAAGGATTCTCTACAAAGTATTAACAAAACCCATTTTATTTATGGTATTGTTAATCTGTCCAATTACTTTTGAGCCCCTGAAATGAGGCGGCTGTGTAGAAAAATGGTTGCAATTCCTAAACGTTTCACAGGATATTTTGGTCAACCCCTTGAATTAAACCTGAAAGTCTACACTTCAATTGCATCTCCTTTGTTTAATTTCAAATGTGGTGGCATGCGAGGCCAAATCATGAAGATTGTGTCACTGTCCAAATAATTCTGGACCTAACTATATATACTAAGCAAAATATTGGTGTATAGCATTTAAGCCCAAATAATAGCTTATACTGTATGAACCGTAGTAGAAATATGGAGGCTACAATATAGTTGGTTGATATGTTTTTCATACGTTTTGTCACGATCCGTGGGTATGTGGACCCACTAGGCCGCACCGCCAAGTGGGGTAGCAGCTGGCCAAACAACAGTCTATGCAAAGTCCTAGCACAAGAGTACCAATATATATCCTGAGAATAAATCAATTAGCAAGACATAACAACACTTATATACAATAAACTCAAAAAACAAAGGACACTGTCAGAATCACGATATACTGCAATACATTAGCATTGCAGTATATCATGCAAGCAATCCAACGATTGCTGCTTCAAGTCCCATAGGGGGACTAATAAAAAAAAGTTAAAAGCAGTTAAATAAAGGTTTTTTTTATGTTCCAAAAAAAAAAAACAAGTATTAAAAGTTCGAAAAACCCCCCTTTTCAAATTTTTTTAACATAACTGGTATTGCCGCGTCTGTAAAAGTCAGAACTATCACAATATAGCATTGTTTAACTCGCTCGGTGAATGACGTAAAAAAAAATGTATATATATATATATATAAAACACGCAAATTGCTGTTTTTTGGTCAGCTTAGAGCTACAAAAATAAAATAAAAGGTGATCAAAAAGTCACATATATTCCAAAATTGTATCGATGAAAAGTACAGCTCGCCCCGCAAAATTAAAGCTCTTACACCTCCTAAATTGATGGAAAAATAAAAAAATTATGGCTCTCAGAATATGGCAACACAAAGATTTTTTTAAAAGTGGTAAAACATAAAACAAAACCTAAATTTGGTATCACCATAATCGTATCAACCTGCAGAATAAGGTGAATATATAGTTTTTAGCGCCTGATGGGCGCCGTAAAAACAAAACCCCCAAAAATATGCCGTAATCGCTGTTTTTTGACCATTTCACCCCACTAATATTTTTTTTCAGCATCCCAGTATATTATGCAGTACAATAAATGGTGGCATGAAAAACTACAACTTGTCCCGCAAAAAACAAGCCCTCATATGGCTATATAGACGGAAAAATTTTAAAATAATAGCTTTTGGAAGGTGGGGAGGAAAGAGCAAAAGTGAAAATCTGAAAAATGGCTGAGGAGTGAAAGGGTTAAAAAAAAAATTGTTCTATTTCACCACATTCTGAGAGCCATAACATTTATATTTTTCAACGATTGAGCGGTGTGGGGGCTTATTTTTTGCGGGACGATCGGTAGTTTTTATTGGCACCATTCTTTGGTACATACGATTTTTTTTTATCACTTTTTATTTCATTTTTTAGCGGTATGGTGACCAAAAAGCAACGATTCTGGGGCTTTACATTTTTTTTTTACCCCGTTTACCGTGCGATTCAAATAATGCTATATTGTAACAGATCGAACTTTTACAGAAGCAGCGATACCAATTTTTTTTATTTTTTACATTGTGCTTGGGGAAAAATGGGAAAAGGTTTTTCTTTAACTTTTAATATTTTTTCACATTCCTAAAAATTTATGTAACTTTTTTTTTTACACATCTTAGTCCCCTAGGGGACTTGAAACAGTGCTAGTTAGATCGCTTTCTACAATACTCTGAAATACATGGATGAGTTACGGAAACAGCTTAACTCACTGAGCTACACTGTTTCCGTAACTCCTATAGTAGTGAATGGCAGTTATAGAAGTAGCGTAGCATGCTATGCTGTTTCCGTAACTACTATTCAGTTCAATGGGAGTTACGCTCTTTCCGTAACTCAACCATGTGCTCTGTTTTCATAGCTACCGAGTTCCGTAAACAGCGTAGCTCGCGGTGCTACGCTGTTTCCGTAACTCCCATTAACTTCTATGGGAGTTACGGAAACAGAGTAGCTGAGTGAGCACTCGGCTGTATCCGTAAGTCCCGACCACCTAACCAGGAAGTGGCCGGGAGACAGCGGATCCGAGAAAGATAGAACTGGGTTTAGGGGGCCCTTTCTAGAGATATATGCGGGTCCCAGAGGTGGTACCCGCATCTGACATTTATGACATATCCTGTGGATATGTCATAAATGTCTCTCATGGGAAAACCCCTATAAATGCCGTGGTCGCTATTTAACTAGTTAAACGGCTAGGAACAGCACGATCGCTGTTCTTGGCCACTAGAGCATTGTGTCATCTGTAAAACACAGCTGACACCTGCAGTGTATCTGGCGGACTAAGCACGTGAGCCCGCTCAAAACATAACCCCCCCCCCGCCCCCCTGCTCCATGTTGTGCCGGCACATCATGGGTCGGGAAGAGGTTAAGAGGGGAAGCGGTCAGGGGGCACGGCACAGACGGATCCCTTGACTGCCGACTATAAGACGAAGGGCCTTTTTAGCAAGATTTATAATTGCTAAACACTGCGTCTTATAGTCCGAAAAATACGGTAATAGTGTTGTACAGCAAATGATTGTGCTTTAACATGTGGGGTCTGATTCTAGATAATTCATCCTAGTGTCGAATTATTGACATCTGTGGACTACCATATGATTAGGACTTTGATGGCTTTACACCTGGCTGTTTTTAAATAAATGTTTTTTATACATTGTTTGTATGTATTTGTAGGGGGGGTTATTTTTTGTCCATATGTGGACTAATAAAATACTATTTTGAATTTATTGTGTAGTATTTTTGGAGACATTTGTTTTTGGTTTATAGTAGAAGAGGATAAGGCACAGATCGAACTTGAAGGTAGATGGCGCCAAACGTGGCGGACAATACCAGGCGTGGCAGATAACACTAGACGTTGTGTACGACAACATGCGTGGCAGATGACGCCAGACGTTGGTGTAGGACAGCAGGCATGGCAGATGGCACAACACGACTCCAACACTAGAAGAGGCACATGAACAAACAGAGCACGGGTTACAGGTAGCAGGGCACGGGAACACTGGGAACAGGATATAAATAAGAGACCATTTGCTAAGATTAACATGGGAATACAAAACAACGCTCAGGCCAGGGTGATCTGGGGATAATTTGTAATTATTTTCATGTGCACGTGCTGGCTTCTAGGAGGGAGACATCGGCCAGAACACGGAGGTCTGCGGTCGTCGAGGGGTGAATGAGGACGACGGGCCACGATTGCGGACGTTACTCGTTTTATACATAAATGGCTCCTCTTCAAAAACTGATTATGAAGAATACCGATGTTAGGGTAATTTTTTTAGCCTCCTAAGTCTTGAATGCCTTAGATACAAACCTTTCATGGTATCATCCATCCACAGAACAATCCCGTTTATGTAGAAGACAACCAATGTTAGATGGACAATAGTGAGGTTTACAGGACACACTAAAGACTATCATAAATTTCAACAGAACAAAGACATTGTGATCCTTCTATCAGAAAGACTGAGTGGTCATTGTACTATTCATGGTCTATTCATTTTGAAGTCATTAGAACATGGCTCCAGTCATTACAATATAGACTTACTCATTAGATGACCAATTCATTCACAATAAAACATTCTCATACCTTAATTAATAGAAGCAATACCCATTTATTGTAATGTTGACTCATTCACTATAATGTTGCTGTAGAAGGCAGTGGCATTCATTATGGGATAGTCCACGTTTTACCTTGCTAGAAGATATTACACCTGATTAAAGCAAAACCGTAGTGTTGAAATCAGCCCTAAAGAATATAATAATAGACAAAATTCGGCCTACCTGCTGTCCTCCACATTCTGCAACATCAGGGATCAAATTGTACAGTTGTTACAAGCCACCACAGGTCAGACCTGGTAAAAATTAAAGGGACAACCCCTGTCCAAAAGCCCTGTAAGGGCAAACTGCAGCACCGCAGGTCAAACCGCAGCTCTCACTCTGGCGGACTCAGGCCATCCATATTACATTCATTCATCTGCCGGCAGCATCTTCCAATGGCATGATCAGCCAGGAGTATCGAGGGTCAGATTCTCATATTAAAAGGGTTGACTGTGATGAGACAACCCCTTTAAGGAAGTTATTGAAGAGTATAACATTTATGAAAAACATTGTATAATGGCATACTATAGGAAAAGAGGGACATCTCCGTTTCGGAAAAAAATATGTATTCCGTACTGGGCTCTGATGTGATTCCCCAATATTTACAATGTAAGCAGCTGAATGTGAGTGGGACTGCAGTATTTTTAATGCTGCAGATTATGCACAACAATCTCCTAACAAAGGCATGTGGTGGCAGCATCAGCACCACCACCAGCAGGCTGTAAAGAGACATATAGGACAAAAAAAATCTATAGCCTGCCTTCTCTGCTCAACAAACAACTATATATTTGTTTGTCTCTCCTGAAGCAGCCAAAGAGCGGAGAATGGGTGCAATCTTTCTTTTTATCTTTATAATTGCTGTAAATTTAAATGAATTTAGTAGAACCTGGACAATCCCATTTCAGAATAATATGGAGTAGGACACATTGTCACTGAAATACTTTTCACTTCAAGTAAAGTACAGAAGTAGTTCTGGTAAAAAAGGAAGTCAAATAAATATAATATTATTATAATAATACAAATACAGGGCTCCAGCATAGAAGAGATGGATTTCTTTCTTAAGCAATAATTATTAGTCTGTTATTAAACCCTCCTTTTCTGCATTGATCTCTGATTGGTTATTATAAATGAATGCAGGAAGTAAAAATAATTTTACAAAACCAGATTGATTTGACTGAAGTCCCCAGCAGGAGCGATCACTCATTCCCTATCTTTTCTGCATGACAGGCAGCACGTTATGTGAAACAGTTACGGAAAACTCCAGTTACTAGAATGTTTACAACACCCCTAAACTGGGACTATCCAGGTACACTATGTGTATTCTCCAAGATAATGTGATTTAGGCTTCGTTCACATCTGCGTCAGGGTCCCGCTCTGACGTTCCGTCGGAGCTTCCCGTCAGAAAGGGACCTTGACTGAAACAAACGGAAAGCATAGGTTTCCGTTTGCATCACCATTGATTCCAGTGATGCAAATGGTTTCTGTTTTGTCTCAGTTGTGCAAGGGTTCCATCATTTTGACGGAATCAATACCGTAGTCGACTATGCTATTCATTCCATCAAAACGACGGAACCCTTGCACAACTGACACAAACGGAAACCATTGGCACCGGGTCCGCCACCATTAAAATCATTGGTGACGCAAATGGAAACCTATGCTTTCCGTTTGCTTCAGTCAGGGTCCCGTTCTGATGGGAAGCTCCGACGGAACGTTAGAACGGGACCCTGACACAGTCGACTGGCTAATGATTCTGTAAAAAACAACAGAACCCTGTCACAACCATTAGCAACATTTCCGTCACCATTGAGATCAATGGTGATGCAAACGGAATCTAAAGTTTTTGTTTGCCTTTCCGTTGAGGGGATTCCCCTGACAGAAACCTCCGATGGAACCCCTCAACGGAAAGACAACACTGATGTGAACAGGCTCTAAACACATCACAGGTTAATTTTTTTTTGTTCACTGCTGTTTTTATGTGATCTACTTTTCTGATGAACATGTGATTTTCTTTTATCTGGATGTATGGTCTGGGTACCATCTTATATTTCAAGGATGTGAAATATAATGAAAATGGAAGTATGTTAGAAGGACAGACTCCTTTAAATTAGGTTTTCATTTCAATTGTACCCACTAGTGTAGTGCTACGAAAGCTTATTCCCAGCTTTCATGGGGTCTATACTGAAAACAGGTTCCTTTTGTGCTCTTCTGATATTATCCTTCAATCCAGGACACTGTATAGTATTCCCTGTAATATATATATATATATATATATATATGTATGTATATAATATATATTATATCAGAAAAGAAGTAAAAAGCAGCACTGTTTATGAATCCGTATGGATACGGTGCAAGCTTCCAGTCTGGACACGTGACCAGTGTCCCTAGATACTCAAAGAACTCCAAAATACGGGACAGCACTCCAAAGTTAGTTAAAAAAGTGGATTTATTCACCACATGCAACGTTTCAGCCCTACTCCATGGGGCCTTTCTCAAGCATAACAATCAGTGAGCAGTGCACATATAAATACACAGGTTCCAGTAATACATAAGAAATTAATTAGCGATCAAGGAATTCATATAATTTACAGTGCCAACGTTATAATAAGTGTAAAACATGATCGTACATTACATATACAGTATATACGGACATTATGTACCTTTTGACAAATATCAAAAATGGTCATCCGTTTACTGTATATATTTAACTAAGTGCTAATCAATAATGTGCAAGTGTTTAAAATTACAATCATATATATAATTACATTTGTATCCATCGGACTCACCATATACCAGATACCCTCACATGCTCTACTTGTTTACATTGCTTCTCGGCGTCTCTTAACTGGTTCCCGACCGCTGGCTGTATTTTTACGGCCAGCGGTCAGGGTCCTTAAAACCTGAGCCATAGACTTTTTGCGGCTCGGGTTTTAACTTGCTGCCCGCGCGATCGGGCAGCTGAATGTCGGGTCTCCGGCTGTCAGTGACTGCCGGGGACCCTGAGGAGAAGACAGAAGCAGCTTTCACTGCTTCTGTCTTCTCCGATGTCTTTTTACACAGCACTCAATGAATGCTGTGTATAGGAATAGAGACAGCAGCAGCGGCGCTGTGTCTATTCCTCCCGGTGATCATGTGACTGGTCACATGATCGCCGGGTGCCGTTACTGACAGACTGCTGCTGGGTCTTACTAGACCCAGCACAGCCCTATTAGTGACAATCGTCACTATGAGAGGGCTGATTTCCCTTGTAACTGGGGCTGATGTGCAGCCCCAGTTACAGGGGAAAAGCCTGGTGTAAAAGAAAGAAAAAAAATATATAAAGTTCCCCAAAGGTCTTTTTTGACCTTTGAGGGACAGACCATAGTAATAAAAAAATAATAAAGTAAAGTGCAAAAAAAAATGTAATAATAAATACACATAAAATACCCACCCCCAAAAAAACAGTCCCCCCCCCGGCCAATAATTGTTGTAACACTAGCCCGGACCCAATTACCCTAATATAGACATGTAATATATTAAAATTTACGGTAGACAATGACAATCACAAATAAAAGGCCTATTTTAGGGTAAAACTATGTTATTACCCCAAAAAAATAGCTGAAACGTAAAAAAGCTTATTTTTTTACTATTATTTTCAAACTTTATGAATAAAAATTCTAAAATAGCAAAAAAGCTGTGTATAAAAACGATAAAAAATGAAACCTGCATAGTCTACGGAAAAAACATCGCAAAAATCACGTAGTTAGCCCAACAAATAAAAACGTTATAGCCAGTTAACTAACACGTGCTAAAAATGGCTAAACGGTGTCTGGTCCTGAAGGCGCAAAATAGCCCGGTCCTGAACTGGTTAATCTTTAGCGTGCATGCGCTGGTTCAAAAGATTCTGCGCATATCTGTTTCAACTCCAGTGCGCAACTGAGTCATGGAACGCACGTGACCCGCACGTCCCTCAACTCAATGTTCATCAGGAGCATTTCTATGGCCATACGAACCTGGCCAAGTGCATAGGATATATGAAAAATTAATCTCTTAACTACTGATATTTACCATTCTTGTTATTGTCATTCTTTAGTTTACAGATACATCTAAATTAACCCCTTCCCTCTTTGGCCACTTTTGACCTTCCTGACAGAGCCTCATTTTTCAAATCTGACATGTTTCAATTTATGTGGTAATAACTCCGGAATGCTTTTACCTATCCAAGCGATTCTGAGATTGTTTTCTCGTGACACATTTGACTTTATGTTACTGGCAAAATTTGCCCGATACATTCAGTATTTAATTGTGAAAAACACCAAAATTTAGCGAAAAATTGAAAAAATTAGCATTTTTCTCAATTTAAATGTATCTGCTTGTAAGACAGGCAGTTATACCACACAAAAATGTTGCTAACTAACATCCCCCATATGTCTACTTTAGATTGGCATCGTTTTTTGAACATCATTTTATTTTTCTAGGACGTTACAAGGCTTAGAACTTTAGCAGCAATTTCTCACATTTTCAAGAAAATTTCAAAATGCTATTTTTACAGGGGCCAGTTCAGTTGTGAAGTGGCTTTGAGGTCCTTAGATATTAGAAACCCCCAATAAGTCACCCCATTTTAAAAACTGCACCCCTCAAAGTATTCAAAACAGCATTTAGAAAGTTTCTTAACACTTTAGACATTGCACAGGAATTAAGGCAAAGTAGAGGTGAAATTTACAAAGTTCATTATTTTTTTCCAGAAATTCATTTTGAATCCATTTTTTTTGTACCACAGAAGGTTTTACCAGAGACATGCAACTTAATATTTATTGCCCAGGTTCTGCAGTTTTAGGAAATATCCCACATGTGGCTTTAGTGTGCTACTGGAATGAAGCACCGGCCTCAGAAGCAAAGGAGCACCTGGTGGATTTTTTATTAGAATATATTTTAGGCACCATGTCGGCTTTGAACAGGTCTTGTGGAATTAAAACAGTGGAAACCCCCCAAAAGTGACCCCATTTGGGAAACTAGACCCCTCGAGGAATTTATTTAGGGGTGTAGCAAGAATTTTGACCGGCCAGTTTTTTTGCAAAATTTTTTGGAACTAGGCCATGAAAATGAAAATCTACATTTTTTCAAATTACATGTAGGTTTAGCTAATTTTTTTTCATTTCAAAAAGAACTAAAGTAGAAAAAGCACCACAACATTTGTAGAGCAATTTCTCCCGAGTAAAACAATACCCCACATGTGGTAATAAACGGTTGTTTGGACACACGGCAGGGCTTAGAAGGGAAAGAGCGCTATTTGGCTCTTGGAGCTCAAATTTAGCAGGAATGGTTTGCGGAGGCCATGTCACATTTACGAAGCCCCTGAGGGGACAAAACAATGGAAACCCCCAACAAGTTAACCCATTTTGGAAACTATACCCCTTGAGGAAATTATCTAGGGGTATAGTGAGCATTTTGACCCCACAGGTGTTTTACAGAACTTATTGGAAGTAGGCCGTAAAAATGAAAATGTAAATTTTTTCAAAGAAAATGTAGGTTTAAGTATTTTTTTTTCATTTCCACAAGGACTGATGGAGAAAAAGCACCATAAAATTTGTAAAGCAACTTCTCCCGAGTAAAACAATACCCCACATGTGGTCATAAACGGCTGTTTGGACACACGGTAGGGCTCAGAATGGAACTAGCACCATTTGGATTTTGGAATGGTTTCTGGGCGCCATGTCACATTTGCTGAGCCCCTGTAGTACTAATACAGTGGAAACACCCCAAAAGCGACTCCATTTGGGAAACTGCACCTGAGGAATCATCTAGGGGTATAGTGAAAATTTTGATCCCAAAGGTTTTTTGCTGAATTAATTAGAATTAAGCCATGAAAATGAAAAATTATTTTTTTTTTCCAACAAGATGTAGTTTTAGATCAACATTTTTCATTTTTACAAGGAATAGAGAAGAAAAAGCACCCCAACATTTGTAAAGTAATTTCTCCCGAGTACGGTAACACACCATATGTGGTTATAATCAGCTGTTTACGTATATGGGAGCATTCAGAAGAAAAGGAGCGGTATTTATCTTTTGGAGCGTAGATTTTGCTGGAATGGGTTGCGGATGCCATGTTGCATTTGCAAAACCACTGATGTACCAAACAAAAGTGACCCCGTTTTAGAAACTACACCCGTAAAGGCATTTATCAAGGGGTGTAGTGAGAATTTAGACTCCACAGGTGTTTTGCAGAAATTAATACGCAGTGGATGGTGCAAAGTGAAAATTGCAATTTCTCCACTGATCTGCCTATTCACCGCACAATATGTTGTGCCCCTAGAGAATCTTACCCCATAATTTGTTAAGCGGGTTCTCCCGGGTATGGTAATGCCTTACTTGTGGCCATAAATTGCTGTTTGGGCACACTGTAGGGCTAAGAAGGGAAAGACCGCCATTTTGAGCATGGATTTTGCTTGGTAGTAGTTCTGTTTGAGGTATTGCTGGTATTTCAGTTTATAATGTGGTGGCATATGTAATCTGTGCAGAGTATATCAGGGCATAATAAGAGGGTATAATAATGGGGTAAATAATACAATTATCCATAGATGTGTGTTACGATGTGAAGCGATCCGTTATGCGCAGGCCGGTGTCACACTGATAAACGGTTTTCTTTCTTATCCCCCTTTTGTAACGCTCTGCACCTTTTGGGGACTTTTTCTCCTTCGTGGTTTGGGAAATATTGCTGGGAAAGTTTTGCGCTGATATAATACGGGCACCCTCGCTTCCAGCGGATGTGCTATGTCCCTTCCCTAGTTCCTAAATACTAGGGCCCTGAAACTGAAGGAATATTCCCCTCCGGCCTGCGCATTGAGATGTTTTTCATCACCGCATTACTAGTGCCATAACTTTTTTGTTTTTCAGTTGATTGAGCGGTGTGCGGGCTTGTTTTTTTGCGAGACGGGCTGTAGATTTTATTGGTACCATTTTAGAACACATACGACTTTTTGATCACTTTTTATTTCATTTTTTGGTAAAGGAAATTACCAAAAACAAGCAATTCTGGAATAGTTTTTTATTGTTTTTTTTTTTGGCATCCACAGTGCGCCCTAAATTACATGTTAGCTTTATTCTGCGGGTCGATACGATTACGGCGATACCAATTATGTATAGTTTTTTTTATGTATTGCGGCTTTTGCACAATAAGATCACTTTTTTTATAAAATCATTTGTTTTCTGTGTCGCCATATTCTAAGACCCATAACTTTTTTATTTTTGCGTGCACAAAGCGGTGTCAGGGATTATTTTTTGAGGGACGGATTGCCGTTTTTATTAGTACTATTTTGGAGTAAATGTGACTTTTTGATCACTTTTTATAGCATTTTTTGGAAGGAGATGTGACCTAAAAACAAAGATTCTGGCGTTGTTTTTCATGTTTTTTTTTTAGGGCGTTCACCGTGCGGGATAATTTACATAATCATTTTGTCGTTTGGGTCGTTACGGAAGCGGCGATACCAATTATGTATAATTTTTTTAATTTTTACGGTTTTTCCCATCATAAAAGACTTACTATGGGAAAAAAGTCAGTTTAGCTTTATTTTTATTTGAAATGTGTTTGTTTTTATTGTTTTACCACATTTTTATTAACTTTTTTAAACTTTTTTGACTTGTCCCACTAGGGGACATGAGGGCCTGATGCCCCGATCGCTACTCTAATACACTGCACTACATACGTAGTGCAGTGCATTAGCGCTGTCAGTTATTCACTGATAGCAAGCCTATGAGGACACGTCGCAGGCGGGTCCTCATCGGCTCCCGTACAAGGCAGACTCGGACGTCATTTTCTGGCGTCCGATTGCCACAGCAACCCAGCGATTGCGTCACTGGGTTGCCGGTCGGGTGAAAACCTATCAGATGCTGCGCTCTATTGAGCGCAGCATCTGAGGGGTTCATCTGCCGGATCGGAGAATAGCTCCGGTCCTGGCAGTTACAGGAGGGTGCCAGCTGTATAATACAGCTGTCACCCCGCGGTGATGGTGCCGGCTCTGCTTCTGAGCCCGCACCATCACTGCGCCGTACCTATACGGCGCTTTGCGGGAACACCTTCCCGGCAGCGCCGTATATATACACGGCGGATGTCGGGAAGGGGTTAAGGAGCGTATAGTGTTACGAAAGCTTATTCCCAGCTGTCATGGGGTCTGTACTGAAGACAGGTTCCTTATGTGTTCTTGTGATATTGTCCTTCAATCCAGGACACTGTATAGTATTCCGTGTGTGTGTGTGTGTGTGTGTGTGTGTGTGTGTGTGTGTGTGTGTGTGTGTTTATATATATATATATATATATATATACTACCGTTCAAAAGTTTAGGGTCACTTAGAAAATTCCTTCTTTTTGCAAGAAAAGCAGTTTTTTTCAATGAAGATAACATTAAATTAATCAGAATTACACTCTATACATTGTTAATGTGCTAAATGACTATTCATAGGTGTATAGAGGCCCATTTCCAGCAACCATCACTCCAGTGTTCTAATGGTACATTGTGTTTGCTAACTGTGTTAGAAGGCTAATGGATGATTAGAAAACACTTGAAAACCCTTGTGCAGATATGTTAGCACCGCTGTAAACAGTTTTGCTGTTTAGAGGAGCTATAAAACTGAACTTCTTTTGAGCTAGTTGAGAATTTACATTTGTGGGTTCCATTAAACTCTCAAAATGGCTAGAAAAAGAGAGCTTTCATGTGAAACTCGACAGTCTATTCTTGTTCTTAGAAACGAAGGCTATTACACGCGAGAAATTGCCAAGAAACTGAAAATTTCCTACAACGGTGTGTACTACTCCCTTCAGAGGACAGCACAAACAGGCTCCAACCAGAGTAGAAAGAGAAGTGGGAGGCCCCGCTGCACAACTGAGCAACAAGACAAGTACATTAGAGTCTCTAGTTTGAGAAATAGACGCCTCACAGGTCCTCAACTGGCAGCTTCATTAAATAGTACCCGCAAAACGCCAGTGTCAACGTCTACAGTGAAGAGGCGACTCCGGGATGCTGGCCTTCAGGGCAGAGTGGCAAAGAAAAAGCCATATCTGAGACTGGCTAATAAAAGGAAAAGATTAATATGGGCAAAAGCACACAGACATTGGACAGCGGAAGATTGTAAAAAAGTGTTATGGACAGACGAATGGAAGTTTGAGGTGTTTGGATCACACAGAAGAACATTTGTGAGACGCAGAACAACTGAAAAGATGCTGGAAGAGTGCCTGATGCCATCTGTCAAGCATGGTGGAGGTAATGTGATGGTCTGGGGTTGCTTTGGTGCTGGTAAAGTGGGAGATTTGTACAAGGTAAAAGGGATTTTGAATAAGGAAGGCTATCACTCCATTTTGCAACGCCATGCCATACCCTGTGGACAGCGCTTGATTTGAGCCAATTTCATCCTACAACAGGACAATGACCCAAAGCACACCTCCAAATTATGCAAGAACTATTTAGGGAAGAAGCAGGCAGCTGGTATTCTATCTGTAATGGAGTAGCCAGCGCAGTCACCAGATCTCAAACTTCTAGAGCTGTTGTGGGAGCAGCTTGACCGTATGGTACGCAAGAAGTGCCCATCAAGCCAATCCAACTTGTGGGAGAGGCTTCTGGAAGCATGGGGTGAAATTTCTCCCGATTACCTCAGCAAATTAACAGCTAGAATGCCAAAGGTCTGCAATGCTGTAATTGCTGCAAATGGAGCATTCTTTGACGAAAGCAAAGTTTGAAGGAGAAAATTATTATTTCAAATAAAAATCATTATTTCTAACCTTGTCAATGTCTTGACTATATTTTCTAGTCAGTTTGCAACTCATTTGATAAATATAAGTGTGAGTTTTCATGGAAAACACAAAATTATCTGGGTGACCCCCAAACTTTTGAACGGTAGTGTATATATCTATATATATATCTATATATATATATATACACACACACAAACACATAGAGCTATATATAGATAAAACCTCAGATGATCGTACTACATTTATTCCATGCTTCTTTCGTTTAATCTATATAGAAAGTGCTTAACATAGTAGGCTAAAGTCCACAATACATAATATATGAAGTGGCATGTTAATTCTCCCTAAAAGGTATATTGATCTAAAATTCTTGCCTATGGATTAATTCACAATGACCCTTCTTTCCTCGCTGCTTCATCATCGTGCAGTTGATACTTTTAATTTTACAATATGATTAATGTAGACAATTCAGAGTAATGTAAGTTTACATTTTAGGGTTTAATTATTTAACATACTACTGAAAAAGCCAATACTGATTCAAGAGCAGGTTAAAACACCAGTTATCCACCAATTGGATATCCACAATTGGGATAGTTTGCTTGACCAATCCTAGCCATTGTAGACAAGACAGATTTCTGGAAGAAACCCAATTCCTGTAGATAAGAAGTCTAGCAAGAGAGGAGTCTTCCAACCAATTTCATGTGGAACCAAAACCTTGCCATAGAAGGAATCAAAGCCCGCTATATCCCACAAAACACATTAATAAGGGTCTATTCGTACCGTGCAGTTCAGTTTATCTTTGAGTACAGATAACACACTGATCCAATACTCCCAAACCTCTGGATATAGCCATACCATGTGTATCAGATTTGCCTCGTACCTCTTATACCTGGCACAACCATGGAAGGAAAGTTATCTAGTTTTTTATACAAATGTTGTTGTATAGTGGATTAACAACCTGTGGATTCACATAAATTGGACCATTTTGTTGTTAAAATAAGGTGGTGAATTTAAGTCTATAAAGCGAATGTGTCATGAAAAAATGACCCATTAGTTAAATCAAATTTTTACATTACACATATTTAAGGATTTCTGGTGATTTTATTTTCCATTTTCTATGTCAATATCTGGGTTATAAAAAAATAATCCAGTTATTACTCTGACCCTCATAATAGACTGACACTTCCTGTTCTGTAGAGATCACCACTCAGCAGTCATCACATTATCATCACAGGCAGCATTACAATGACTGGTAATACATCTATAAAGATAACACATTATCCACCATTGATAATAAATGATGGACAGAGCTCCCCTACTATCTCTTCCTGCACAGCGACCTCTGCACAGAGAATGAATAGAAAACTCTCCCATAGAAGTTAGTTGGGCCCCTCCTCATCACAGGTACCTGTCACGATCTAGGGGTATGTGGACCGACTAGGCCGCTCAGCAGTAGTGGAGAGGCAGCTGACCAACACACAGTCTATGCAAAGTCTATGGAAGAAGTGTAGCACAAGGGAACCTGGGATAGTCCAGACGGTGCCAAGGGCTCTGGCACAGATGGGGCTAGATGTGGCTGGTTGCGCCAGACGTGCCGGAGGGCCCAGAAGGAGCAGATGACACCAGGCGTGGTGTATTCAAGCAGGCAAGGCACGGCTCCGATACTAAACAGGCTCAGGAACGAAACGCAGCATGAGATACAGGAGATAGGAGGCAGGGCACGGGTACACTGGGAGCAGGAAAACACTCCAAGGGACCATTGCAATACAAACATGGGAAAACTACAACGCTCAGGCAAGGGATGGAAGGGCGGAGCCCTTCTTTTAGTCCAGGATGAACAGGGGTTAATTAGGGAACTTTAACATGTGCGCACGCCGGCCATTTAAGGCCTGGACCGAGCGCGCGCACCTTAACTCTCAAAGCAGGGCCGGACGCTCGCGAGTGCTGGTGTCTCCTAGGCGGGAGATGCTGGCAGGATGCCAACGGTCTGTGGTATCGCGGCCGTCGCATGGTAAGGAACAGCGGCGGTCCGTGACCACGGCCGTGACAGTAACTATGGTCCACATGGCTGCTGTACAGAATATATCTAAATGCTTTTTAAAGCAGTTTAGCCAAGATGGCTGCCCACATAATAATGTACCGAAAGTAGAATAATAAAAAAACGGATTCGAAAAAAAGATTGTTTTACTAACAAGTTTTATTTAGGAAGACTATATAGGTTATACGTTCCCTTTAACCCCTTAATGAGCAGGCCTTTTTGCGTGTTAATGGCCAAAGATTATTTTTTGTCACATTCCAAGAGTCATAACTTTTTTTTTTACTCCTTCGACATAGCCGAGTAAGGGCTTGTTTTTTGCAGAACGAGTTGTAATTTTAAACTGCACCATTTTTGGATGCATATAATACACTGTTTAACTTTTAAAAACTTTAATTTAGGAGAGAATTGAAAATAAACAGCTATTCCAGCATGGTTTTACGCGTTATAAATTTACGCAGTTCACTATGCGGCGTAAATACCATGTGACCTTTATTCTATGGGTCGGGAAGATTACGAGGATGCCAAATATGTATAGGTTTTATATGTTTTCCTACGTTTGCACAATTAAAAACTTTTTCAAAAAAATTACTTGTTTTTGCATAATCACATTCCAAGAACCGTAACTTTTTTTTTCCTGTCGATGTAGCAATATGTGGCTTGTTTTTTGTGCGGCAAGGTGTAGTTTTTCATTGGTACTATTTTGGGCTACATGTTATTGTTCGAGTCGTTACGAATGCGCCGATAGCATATTTGTGTATGTGTTACTATTTTTGACGCTTTTACAAAATAAATTCCGCAGAGGCAGCCTTGCCCGCGCCCTATTCCACTGCGACTTTGAAACCTTTATGGTATGTTCACGGGCTTAACAAAAAACGTCTGTAAATACGGAGCTGTTTTCAAGGGAAAACAGACCCTGATTTTCAGCCGTTTTTAAGCAACTAGCGTTTTTTACGATCGTTTTTGGAGCTGTTTTTCTATTGAGCCAATGAAAAATGGCTCCAAAAACGGCTCAAGAAATGACATGAACTTCTTTTTTACGGGAACTTCTTTCCCTGTGGGAACGGAACGCCGTCTTTCCCATTGAAATCAATGGGCAGATGTTTGGAGGCGTTCTGCTTCCGATTTTTCAGCCTTTTTTCGAGACACTTACAGTCCGAAAAGTCTGAAAATAGCCCATGTGAACATACCCTTACAGTCAAAGTCCCCAGCTGCTTTCAAAGCAGCCAGACACCCTGGCTCCTCTCTCTGCCCGGGCAGAAAAATACGAGGCGGATTTCAAGAGATAACAAACAGCCTCTTTATCCTGGCGTCTTTGAAGCTGATTTTCAGAGTTTTTTATTTTTTATTTTTGGAAGCGTTTTTGAAGTTTATTTTGAAACGTTTTTCATGCATATTTTGAAGATTATTTTCGAAGCGTTGTTTGTAGTGTTAAAGGAAAAATGGCTTGTTAAATGCTTTAAAAAGTGACAAGTCAATTCTTTTTGGAGGCGTATTTTTACAAGGAGGTTTTTAAATTTCAAGTGCATTTTGAAGCGTAATATGAGCGATTTGCGCTCCAAAATACGCCTGAAAATAAGCTGTATGAACATATCCTTATGTATGTATTCAGATGTTGTGGTTCATGTCCGGTTGAAACTGCAACAAAAATCTGTTTTAACCCCTTAATGACCAAGCTACTTTGGACCTTAATGACCAAGCCAGATTTGTCAAATCTGGTATGTCTGACTTTATCAGAGAATAACTCTGTGAAAGTTTTGAATATCCAAGTAATTCTGACATTATTTTTTCGTCACATGTTGTATTTTATTTTAGTGGTAAAAGTAGACTGATACGATTTGCGGAAATTAATTTAAAAAAAATAGAAAAATGGAAGAAATGTTGTAAAAATTACCATTTTCCCCCATTTTTAACTGCAATATGTCACATATGTACACACATACTGTACAATTTTTTAATTAAATATATATTTCCATCTCTTTACTCTATTTTGGCAGCGCTTTTGAAAAAAGAAAATACATTTTCAGCAATTTAGAGGACTTACAAATGTAATAATTTTATAAATTTTGAAGTACATTTTGTTTTCCTGCACCAAGCCAGGTTTTCAGGGGCTCATAGGTCTCAGAATGATTGAAACCCCAACAAATGACCCCATTTAGAAAACTAGACCCCATAAGGTATTTATCTAGGGGTATAGTAAGTATTTTGACCCCACAGTTTTTTGCTAAATTTAATACATAACAGGTGAAATAAAAGTATCAGTTTGAAGACCGATTTCTTTGTAAAGCAAACATGAAAATGAATAAACACACCACAAAATCTATCACCCTGTTTCTCCTGTTTTAAAAAATACCCACATTGTGGCCCTAATGCGTTGCCTGGACACACGGCAGGGCCCAAAATGAAGGGAGCACCCGGAGGCTTTCAGGACTCATATTTTGCTTGAAAATGTTTTAGGCCCCACTGTACATATGGAGAGGCTTTGAGCTGCCAGAATGATAGAAACTCACCATAAACGACCCCATTTAGAAAACTAGACCCCTTAAGGTATTTATCTAGCGGTATAGTTAGCATTTTGACCACACAGGTTTTTCACTATATATATTGTAATTAGTCTGTAAAAATTAAAATCTACTTTTTTTCTGAAACAACATAGAAATTTTTAATATTTACAAGGAATAACAAAGAAAATGCACCCCAACATTTGTAAAGCAATGTCTCCCGATTACAACAATACCTCATATGTGGTAATAAACTGCTGTTTGGACCCACAGCAGGGCTCAGAAGGGAAGGAGCGCCATTTGGATTTCTGATTTTGCTGGAATGGTTTTCGGTGCCATGTCGCATTTGCAAACGCCCTAGAGGAACTAAAACAGTGGAAACACCCCAAAAGTTACCACATTTTGGAAACTACACCTCTCAAGGAATTTATCTAGGGGTATATTTAGCATTTTGACCACACAGGTTTTTTGCTAAAATATATTGGAATTAGTCTGTAAAAATGAAAATCTACTTTTTTTCTGAAACAACATAGAAATTTTTAATATTTACAAGGCATAAAGAAGAAAATGCACCCCAACATTTGTAAAGCAATGTCTCCCGATTACAACAATACCTCATATGTGGTAATAGCCTGCTGTTCCATTATTTGTTACCATTTTTTTTTGGTACATAGAAAGTGATTAAAAGTTTTATTACAATTTTTTTTTAGAACTAAGGTGACAAAAAAAAAACTGCGATTTTGGCGGTTTCAATTATAAATTTTTTTTAAGGTGTTCACCGTGCAAATTAAATAATGGTATATAGCGATACCAATTTTGTCATTTTTTGACATTACTTTAGAAGAAAAACGGGAAAAAGTGTTTTAACTTTAATAAAAAAAATTTTTTCGCTACTAATAACTTTAATTCTTCTACATATTTTATTAATCCCCTTAGGGGACTTGGTCCAGCGATCATTGGATCACTGGTACAATACACTGCAATACTAATGTATTGCAGTATATTGTTATTTTTACAGGCTTCTGTAACAGAGCGATCGCTGTACCTGTCCGTTAGTCCCGGGTGTAAGCTGTAATACACAGCTGACACCCGCAGCGTATGGAGTGGGCTCAGCACGTGAGCCGGCTCCATACTTCAACCCCCGCACCATGACGTCATAGTGCGCAAAGGGGTTAGTGCACAGCGGAGGGGTCAAAGTTCAATTTTCAACTGATGTGCCATTTTAGTGCATAATATGTTGTGCCCAGTTTGTGCCACAGAAGACAAATACCTCATAAAACGTTAAGTAGGTTCTGCCGGGTATGGCGATGCCATATGTGTGGGCGTAAACTGCTGCTTGGGCACGCTGCAGGGCTCAGAAGGGAGGGAGCGCCATTTTACTTTTTGAGCGCAGATTTTGCTTGGTAGTAGTTTTGTTTGGGGTATTGCTGGTATTTCAGTTTATAATGAGGGGGCATATATAAGCTTGGCGGTGTAAATCAAGGCATAATAAGAGGGTATAATAATGGGGTAAATAAATAATAATTCATAGATATGTAGCCAGTGTCGCACTGATAAATGGCGCCCGATCTTATCCGCTTTTGGAACACTCTGCACATTTTGCATCGCCATATTCTGAAAGCCAGAACTTTTTTATTTTTTCACCACCGAAGCCGTGTGAGGGCTTATTTGTTGCAAGACAAGCTGTAGTTTTCATTGGTACCATTTTGGGGTACATGCGATTTTTTTGATCACCTTCTATTAAATTTTTTTGCAATCCTAACCAAAAACCAGGAATTCTGACAGTTTTTTTAGTTTTTTTTTGCGGCGTTCACTGTACGCTATCAGGCTGGATTCACACGAGGTCATTACGTCCGTAATTGATGGACGTATGTCGGCCGCAAGTCCCGGACCGAACACAGTGCAGGGAGCCGGGCTCCTAGCAACATACTTATGTACGATGCTAGGAGTCCCTGCCTCGCTGCCGGACAACTGTCCCGTACTGAAAACATGATTACAGTACGGGACAGTTGTACGGCAACGAGGCAGGGACTCCTAGCATCGTACATAAGTATGATGCTAGAAGTCCGGCTCCCTGCACTGTGTTCGGTCCGGGACTTGCGGCCGAAATACGTCCGTCAATTACGGACGTAATGACCTCGTGTGAATCCAGCCTAAATGACATTTTTACTTTATTCTGCGATGGTACGATTACCGCGATACCATTTGTATATAGTTTTCTTTCCTTTTTTTTTTAGCGTTTGCACAATAAAATCACTTATTTATAAAAAAAAATATTTTCTGTGTCACCATATTCTGAGAGCCATAATTTTTTTATTTTTTAGTCAAATAAAGCTGTGTAAGGGCTTGTTTTTTGCGGGACGGATTGACGTTTTTATTGGTACTATTTTTGGCTACATGAGACTTTTTGATCACTTTTTATTCCTTATTTTGGGAGGGGTGGTGACCAAAAAAATTGTGATTCTGTCGTAGTTTTTTATTGTTTTCATTGTTTATTGTTTTTTATTGTTTTATTGTTTTTTAATGGTCCGCTGACCGGCAAGACAGATGTGTCAGCTGTCGGGGACAGCTGTCAGCGCGGGCTTGTCACTCTGACAGTTTGAAATACTGACGAAAATGAACGTCATGATGCGCCATCTAGCAGCTGACCATGACGTTCATTTTCGTCATAGGTCGGGAAAGGGTTAAGAAAGCATGTATTTTTACCTCACTTAGATGAGTTTTTTTTATGCAGTTGCAGTTTTTACAGTTAAAACACATTTACTTAAAGGGGTTATGTGGGGACTAAAAAATGATTAGCAGTTTACTCACTACAGTATGTAAGTAGACTCTCTAATATACATTCCGGTACCCTGTCGCGTTGATTCTGAGATTCTCATAGATTTTTTTATAGCGCTGCCAGGGGACGGTAAGTCTAGTTTCACAGCCTTTTTTTGATGACGATAAGACTCTTCGTCACGTGACCGACCCCGCTGTACTCCATGTACTCGCTCCTGCTTGGTTGGTCACGTGACGAATTGTCAGGTTTGTCATGAAGCGATTTTTTGTCCCCCGCATAATCCCTTTAACCTGTTTTACCTGTAATGTCTGAATACACCCTGAGACCGTGTTGACAGAGCATATTTTCAAGTGTATTTCTCTGCATAAAACGCTCATATGACTTGTTGAAATACGCCTGCAAACAGTAAACCATTGATTTTGATGGGAAATAGGCTTTGTAGCTCATATGAGGCGAATTTTTCCGCCGCTGAATTAAACAACTCTGTGTAACAATATGTTTTTTTTAAAAAGAAGTGACTTGTCATTTCATGGAGAATTTTACAAACTAATTTTTCCCATTTGCTTAAAGGGAACCTGTCACCAGCATTTCACCTATTGAACTTTACTTATCCCTCACTGGCCACTGCTATAAAAAGTTCTTTGCCGTTATCCCCTCTCCTAAATTCCTCTTCCGACTGTAAATATGTATATAAATTTTTTCATGTTTTACGGTGTTTCCACAGTAAAATCACTTTTTAAAGAAATCATTTAGTTTTTGTGTTGCCATATTCTAAGAATCATAAATTTTATTTTTTCAGCAAGAAAGCGGTGTGAGGCTTGTTTTTTGCGGAACAAACTGTCGTTTTTATTGGTACCATTTTTGGGTACATGTGACTTTTTGATCCTTATTTATTCTGTTTTTTTGGGAGGTGAAGTGACTAAAATGTAGCGATTCTGGTAGTTTTTTTTTTGTTTTGTTTTTTACGTCGTTCACCGCACAGGATAAATAACAGACGCGGTGATACCAATTATGCATAGTTTATTTATATTTTTCTAATAAAGAACTTGATAAGGGAAAAAAGGCGAAACTTTTACGGTTTTATTTTTGTACATTTTTTTTTTCCTTTTTCTAACTTTTTTAGTTCCACTAGGGACTTGAAGGTCCAACTGTTCGATCGTTGGTATAATACCCTGCAATACTTATGTATTGCAGGATATTTTACCTGTCAGTTTCACACAGACAGGCAGTGTATTAGGTCCTGAATCTAGCAGAACCTAATCGCCTTCCGTAGATGGCAGATCCGGAGGCCTTTGTTAGGCCTTTCATTGCCATAGCAACCATCGACACCCCGCAATCGCATCATGCATGGGGTGTTGTAACCCCTTAGATGCGGCGGTTGCTATTGACTGCGGCATTTAAGGTGTTAATCGGTAGGGACCCCCACGTGATCCGACCCGATGTCTTCCATCTGTACTAAGGCTGCTAGTAGCAGCCAATACTGAGAGATCCCGGGCATACAAGCATCACTGTGCACTCCTTTAGAGAACACGTAAATTAACGGGCTGCAGGCACAAGGACGAGCGCTTCAGCCCGTTAATTTACGTGGGGTGGTCGGGAAGGGGTTAAAGTAGGTTGCTTTCTCGCATACTGTTTTGATGCAGTTTTTGAAGCCAAAACTTTTTCACAAAAATGCTGCGGTTTTGCCACGAATATAAAAATTGCCAGTAAAACCTCAGCAAAAACGACTCATGTAAATACACCTATGGATAGAATGTAATAAACAAGCCTTGCTCACTTTCCAGCTGCTGTCACACATCTAGAGACCTTATTAAGTCGTTTTAAAATTAGATGTTGGAAATTTTGACATCTCTGTTTAAAAAGCGTGGTGGGACCAGAAGATTGATTAAAGTGCAACAATTAACATGCAAGTAATCTCATTAGGCCATGGATCGCTATTCCCACAAGGCAGCATTCTCCAATGTCCATCTCCTAAGTACTAACAAATACCTAAAGATCGGAGTCTGACACACCAAAGATCAATTAAAAATGTATTGAATCAAATATAAATAAACATAACAAACACATTAAAAGCATAGAGATGATTGGCACAGTGCAGATAGACAACCAGATAATAAAGTACAAAAAAGTACAAAAGATGGCACTGTATAGACGAATAGAGACAGTACTGTATAATGTATGACGCAATGCACTGAATGTGCATAAATAAGGGCCACATAGACCAAAGAATCCTGCTCCCCTGATGTCAATTAGAACTATACATAGAAAGATAACCACAGCAGCCAAATGTATATGGACATGGTATGGTACAATAATAGATGTAACAGTGCATACACCGATATATTACCTCTGCACAATGTGCTAGAGCCCCTTACCCATGTGAGGAACCACATTGTCTGGCGTCAACCCCGACGCGCGTTTCGGCTGAAAGCCTTCGTCTGGGGGTGATGTAAGAGAGTTAAGACGAGCCATTTAAACCTCAATGAGCAAATCGCGGGTGAGAAACTCACCTGCGATTGCCCAGGATAATCCAAATGAAGAAGTGGAACGCAGCACGCAGCATCCCCGCCTGGTATGTCAACATCCGGGGCACGACCCGGAAGTGGAAGCCACAAACCACGTGTTCCACAATCCAGTCCAACCGAGGATGCAGAGACCCGGACTGAAAAGCCGCGCATGCGCACCAGGACTTATAATACAGCAGTCGGGAGTGTCAGAGAATACCACTCCAGAGGGACCATGATTTAGGGTAGGAGATATTATAGAACGACTCAAAAAACATTGCAAGTGTTGAGAAAGTGCATATGCATATTTACATGTAATTGTCTATCCGTATCCTTTCCCTACAAGCAAATAAAAGCATCAATGGTGTTACATAGGAGATCTAAGCCGATATATACAACAAATAGAAGGTAAAACATATATTAAATTTGGTTGACGCCAGACAGTGTGAAACCTGACATGGGTAAGGGGCTCTAGCACATTGTACAGAGGTAATATATCGGTGTATGCACTGTTACATCTAGTTTGTATCATACCATGTCCATATACATTTAGCTGCTGTGATTATCTTTCTATGTATAGTTCTAATTGACATCAGGGGAGCAGGCTTCTTTGGTCTATGTGGCCCTTACTTATGCACATTCAGTGCATTGCGTCATACATTATACAGTCCTGTCTCTCATTGTCTATACAGTGCCATCTTTTGTACTTTTTTGTACTTTATATTGTCTGATTGTCTATCCGCACTGTGGCAATCATCTCTATGCTTTTAATGTGTTTGCTATGTTTATTTTATTTGATTCAATTAATTTATATCTTTTTAATTGATCTTTGTTGTGTCAGACTCCGATCTTTAGGTATTTGTTTCATTCAGCGGGTTATCCACCGTTACCACCAGGTTTATTATGGGCCTGTATGCCTGTCCGCCTTTAGACATTACATACCAATAGGGATGTATATTTACAATATATATTTTGGGGATTTTCTTGGTGTTCTCCATCTAGGTATAGTATCTCCTAAGTACTGTAAGGGTATATGCACACGATAACGGCAAATACGTCTGAAATTACCGAGCTGTTTTCTGGAGAAAACCGCTCAAGAATTTCAGACGTTTTTACAAGTGCACGCTTTTTCCGCTGCGTCTTTTACGGACGTAATTGGAGCTGGTTTTTATTGGAGTCAATGAAAAACGGCTCCAATTACGTCCCAAGAAGTGTCCTGCACTTCTTTGATGCGGCCGTAATTTTACGCGCCGTCTTTTGACACAGAACATCGTAAGCAATGGGCAGATGTTTGCCGACGTATTGGAGCCGTCTTTTCAGGCGTAATTCGAGGCATAAAACGCCTTCATTACGCCTGAAAATTGGTCGTGTGCACATACCCTAACTTGGCATGACCATCTGGCTGTTCTTTATTGCATCATTGAAAGTATTACTCCTTTAGATATTTATTAGCAAATTGCAAAAGTTTCATAACTCATAGCAACTAATCAGACCGTGACTTTCTATTCCTACATTCCAGATGGCTGACACAGATTTGCATTCTGTTATTATATAACTTAATATTGTGTATCACTTTCATTCCCACATTAGATTTTAACATAAAAAAATAAAATAAGACATACACCGCTTAGCCATAACATTAAAACCAGCTGCCTAATATTATGTAGGTACCCCTTGTGCTGTCAAAACAGCTCTGACCCGTCAAGGCATGGACTCCAGAAGACCTCTGAATGTGTCCTGTGGTATCTGAAGTGGATATAAAAAGTCTAAACACCCCTGTTAAAATGCCTGGTTTTTGTCATGTCAAAATATCAGTACATGATGAATCATTTCATAACTTTTTCCACCCATGATCTGTACAATTCCATTGTTTAAACACCCTGTTATAATTGGGGATGTGGTTGTGTTCAGAATTAGCCAATCACATTTATACTCATGTTAAGTAGTAGTCAGTACACAGCTGCCATTATTTAAAGTTATTCTGAGTAACCCCATATAAAGTTCAGCTGTTCTATTAGGATTTTCCTGACATTTTCTTTGTTGCATGTGACAGCAATAGCTATGGTCTGTAAAAAGCTTACAACACATCAAAGGGATCTGATTGTTGAAAGGCATCAGTCAGAAGGGTACCAAAGAATTTCAGAGGCATTAGATATACCATGGAACACAGTGAAGACGGCCATCAAGAAGTGGATTACAATTGGCACAACATTGACATTACCAAGAACTGGACGTTCCTCAAAACTTGATGAAAAGACAAGACGAAAATTGGTCCGGGACGCTACCAAGAGACCTACAGCAACATTAAAGGAGCTGCAGGACTTTCTGGCAGGTTCTGTAGTGCATGTGACAACAATCTCCCGTATTTTTCATATGTCTGGGCTGTGGGGTAGGGTGGCAAGACAGAAGCCTTTTCTAACAAAGAAAAACATCCAAGCCCGGCTATGGTCTGCAAAAACCTACATCAAGTCTGCTAGAAGAATGTGGGAAAACGTGTTATGGTCTGATGAGACCAAGGTTGAACTTTTTGGCCAGAATTCCAAAAGGTATGTTTGGCGCAATGTCAACACTGCAAATCACCAAAAGAACACCATACCATCAGTGAAGCATGGTGGAGGCAGCATTATGCTTTGGGTCTGTTTTTCTGCAAAAACTGGGGATTTAGTCAAGGTGGAGGGAATTATGAACAGTTCGAAATATCAGCCAATATTGGCACAAAACCTGCAGGCCTTTGCTAAAAAGCAGAAGATGAAGAGGAATTTCACCTTTCAGCACGACAATGACCCAAAGCATACCTCCAAATCAAGAAAAGAATGGCTTCACCAGAAGAAGATCAAAGTTTTGGAATGGCCCAGCCAGAGCCCAGACCTGAATCCCATTGAAAATCTGTGGTGTGACCTGTAGAGGGCTGTATACAGGTGATGCCCTTGCAATCTGACCGATTTAGAGCGCTTTTGCAAGGAAGACTGGGCAACAATTGCCAAGTCAAGATGTGCCATGCTGATAGACTTCTACCCAAAAAGACTGAATGCGGTCATAAAGTCAAAGGGTAATTCAACAAAGTATTAGTTTAACCCCTTCAGGACTGAGCCTGTTTTGGCCTTCAGGACGAAGCCGATTTTTTCAAATCTGACATGTGTCCCTTTATGTGGTAATAACTCCGGAATGCTTTTGCCTATCCAAGTGATTCAATATTTATTTGTAAAAAAACACCAAGATTTGAAGAAAATGCATTTTTCTAAATTTAAAATTATCTGCTTGTAAAACAGATAGTAATACCACACAAAATAGTCACTACCGGTAGTTAACATTTCCCATATGTCTACTTTAGTTTGGCATCGTTTTTTGAACATTCTTTTATTTTTCTAGGACGTTACAAGACTTAGAACTTTAGCAGCGATTTCTCATATTTTCAAGAAAATTTCAAAAGGCGATTTTTACAAGGACCAGTTCAGTTCTGAAGTAGCTTTGAGGGCCTTATATATTAGAAAGTCCCCATAAATCACCCCATTTTGAAAACTGCACCCCTCAAAGTATTTAAAACAGCATTCAGAAAGTGTTTTAACCCTTTAGGCGTTTCACAGGAATTAAAGCAATGTAGAGGTGAAAGTTACAAATTTCATTATTTTTTTTTACAAAATTCATTTGTAATAAAAAAAATTCTATACCACAGAAGGTTTTACCCGAGAAATGTAACTTATTATTTATTGCCCAGATTCTGCAGTTTTTAGAAATATCCCACATCTGGCCCTAGTGCGCTAATTTACTGAAATACAGGCCTCAGAAGCAAAGGAGCACCTAGTGGATTTTGGGGCCTCCTTTTTTTTAGCATATATTTTAGGTACCATGTCAGGTTTGAAGAGGTCTTGTGGGGCCAAAACAATAAAAAACCCCAAAAGTGACCTCATTTTGGAAACTACACCCCTCAGGGAATTTATCTAGGGGTATAGTTAGCATTTTGAACCCACAGTTTTTTTGCTAAATTTATTTGAATTAGTATGTGAAGATGAAAATCTACTTTTTTTCTGAAAAAACTTAGACATTTTTAATTTTTTCAAGAAATAAAAGAGAAAAAACACCCCAACATATGTAAAGCAATTTCTCCCGATTATAGCAATACCCCATATGTGGTAATAAACTGCTGTTTGGACCCACAGCAGAACTTAGAAGGGAAGGAGCACCATTGGCTTATTTATTGAGGGACGAGCGGTCGTTTTTATTGGTACCATTTTTTGGTACATACAACTTTTTGAGCACTTTTTATTACATTTTTAGGTAGAGCCAAGGTGACCAAAAAACAGTGCTTTAGCCGTTTTAAATGATTTATTTTTCACGTGAGAAGCTCCATACATCACCCTCCACACTACGACATGCTATGTCATGGTGCGCGCAGGGGTTAATGTGCAGCGGATGGTGTAGAGTGAAAATTAAAATTTTCCACTCATATTCCATTTTAGTGCATAATATGTTATGCCCAGTTTGTGCCACTGAAGACAAATACCTCATAAAATATTAACCGGGTTCTCCTGGGTATGGCGATGCCATATCTATGGACGTAAACTGGTGTTTAGGCACGCTGCAGGGCTCAGAAGGGAGGGAGCGGCATTTGGGGTGCAGATGTAGCTTGGTAGTAGTTCTGTTTGGGATTTTACTGGTGTTTCGGTTTATAATGTGGGGGCATATGTTATCTGTGCGGAGTACATCAGGGTACATGTTATCTGTGCGGGGTACATCAGGGTATAATAAGAGGGTATAATAATGCAGTAAATAAATAATAATCCGCAGATATGTGGCCGGTGTCGCACTGATAAATGGCGCCCGATCTTATCTGCTTTTGGAACACTCTGCACATTTTGCATCGCCATATTCTGAGAGCCAGAACTGTTTTATTTTTTTCTCCACCGGAGCTGTGTGAGGGTTTATTCTTTGCGGGACAATCTTTAGTTTTCATTGGTACCATTTTGGGGTACCAGAAATTTTTTTGATCACGTTTTATTCCATTTTTTGGCAAGCAAGGTGACCAAAAAACATCAATTCTAACAATGTTTTTTATTCTTTTTTTTTATGGCGTTCACCCTGGGCTATAAATTATCATTATATTTTATAATGGGGGTCGGTACGATTATGGCGATACCATATGTATATAATTTTTTTATGTTTTGCAGCGTTTGTGCAATAAAATCACTTATTTATAAAATAAATTATTTTTTGTGTCACCATATTCTGAGAGCGATAACTTTTTTATTTTTCAGTCAAAAACGCGGTGTAAGGGCTTGTTTTTTGCGGGACGGATTGCAGTTTGTATTGGTACCATTTTGGCGTACATGTGACTTTTTGATCACTTTTTATTGTATATTTTGGGAGGGTTGGTAACCAAAAAATTGTGATTCGGGCACTGTTTTTCGTTTATTTTTTTCGCGGTGTTCACCGTGCGGGAAAAATAATATTACGGTTTTATAGTTGGGGTCGTTACGAACGCGGTGATACCAAATATGTGTACTTTTTTTATCGTGTTAATTTTTTTCCTATAATAAAAGACTTATTATAGGAAAAAAAGCATTCTTTGTTTATGTCACTTCTAACTTTTATTTTTACACTTTTTAACCCCTTCCCTCTTTAGCCACTTTTGACCTTCCTGACAGAGCCTCATTTTTCAAATCTGACATGTTTCACTTTATGTGGTAATAACGTCGGAATGCTTGTACCTATCCAAGCGATTCTGAGATTGTTTTCTCGTGACACATTGGTCTTTAAGATAGTGGTAAAATTTGGTTGATACATTCAGTATTTAATTGTGAAAAACACCAAAATATAGGTCAAAATTGCAAAAATTAGCATTTTTATCAATTTAAATGTATCTGCTTGTAAGACAGGCAGTTATAACACACAAAATTGTTGCTAACTAACATCCCCCATATGTCTACTTTAGTTTGGCATCGTTTTTTGAACATCCTTTTATTTTTCTATGACCTCACAAGGCTTAGAACTTTAGCAGCAATTTCTCACATTTTCAAGAAAATTTCAAAAGTCTATTTTTACAGGGGGCAGTTCAGTTCTGAAGTGGCTTTGAGGGCCTTATATATTAGAAACCCCCAATAAGTCACCCCATTTTAAAAACTGCACCCCTCAAAGAATTCAAAACAGCATTTAGAAAGTTTCTTAACCCTTTAGATGTTTCACTGCAATTAAAGCAAAGTAGAGGTGAAATGTACAAATTTCGTTTTTTTTTTGCAGAAATTCATTTTGAAACCATTTTTTTTTTGTAACACAGAAAGTTTCAACAGAAATATGCAACTCAATATTTATTGCCAAGATTCTACAGTTTTTAGAAATATCCCACATGTGGCTGTAGCGTGCTTATGGACTGAAGCACCGGCCTCAGAAGCAAAGGAGCACCTAGAGGATTTTGGGGCCTTGTAATAAAAACAATATATTTTAGGCACCATATCAGGTTTGAAGGACTCTTGCGGTGCCAAAACAGTAGAAACCCCCCACAAGTGACCCCATTTTGGAAACTAAACCCCTTGAGGAAATTATCTAGGGGTATAGTGAGCATTTTGACCCCACAGGATTTTTGCAGAAATTATTGGAAGTAGGACGTGAAAATGAAAATCTACATTTTTCCCAATAATACGTAGGTTTAGCTAATTTTTTTTCATT